>NC_134511.1:29331867-29604305 GCF_027942865.1 Odontesthes bonariensis
TTTCGGATTTTTGCTTATAAACACCAATTCCTTCAGTCAAAACAAGTTCAAACTCCTTTGTCCTTCAAATATATAAATTCTAAGTAGGTTCCATGCATAAACCTCTTTAAATGACCTTGTTTGAGAAAGACAAACAGGAATAGCTTTACTTTTGCGAGATAAGGCCAAATTGGTATTTTTGCTATAAAATGAAATCCTTCAGTCAAAACAAGTTCAAACTCCTTTGTCCTTCATATATACCCATTCTAAGTAGGTTCCATTAATAAACTTCTTTAAATGACCTTGTTTGAGAAAGACAAACAGGAATAGCCTTACTTTTGCGAGATAAGGCCAAATTGGTATTTTTGCTATAAAATGAAATCCTTCAGTCAAAACAAGTTCAAACTCCTTTGTCCTTCATATATATCAATTCTAAGTAGATTCCATGCATAAACCTCTTTAAATGACCTTGTATGCGAAAGAAACACAGGAATAGCCTTCTTTTGCGGAGTTAAGACGATATTCGGATTTTTGCTTATAAACACCAATTCCTTCAGTCAAAACAAGTTCAAACTCCTTTGTCCTTCATATATATCAATTCTAAGTAGATTCCATGCATAAACCTCTTTAAATTAACTTGCTTGGGGAAGAAAAACAGGAATAGCCTTTCTTTTGCGAGATAAGGCCAAATTGGTATTTTTGCTATAAAATGAATTCCTTCAGTCCAAAATAGTTCAAATTCCTTTGTCCTTCATATATATCAATTCTAAGTAGATTCCATGCATAAACCTCTTTAAATTACCTTGCTTGGGGAAGAAAAACAGGAATAGCCTTACTTTTGCGAGATAAGGCCAAATTGGTATTTTTGCTATAAAATGAAATCCTTCAGTCAAAACAAGTTCAAACTCCTTTGTCCTTCATATATATCAATTCTAAGTAGGTTCCATGCATAAACATCTTTAAATGACCTTGTATGCGAAAGAAACACAGGAATAGCCTTCTTTTGCGGAGTTAAGACGATATTCGGATTTTTGCTTATAAACACCAATTCCTTCAGTCAAAACAAGTTCAAACTCCTTTGTCCTTCATATATACCCATTCTAAGTAGGTTCCATGCATAAACTTCTTTAAATGACCTTGTTTGAGAAAGAAAAACAGGAATAGCCTTACTTTAGCGAGATAATGCCAAATTGGTATTTTTGCTATAAAATGAATTCCTTCAGTCAAAACAAGTTCAAACTCCTTTGTCCTTCAAATATATAAATTCTAAGTAGGTTCCATGCATTAACCTCTTTAAATGACCTTGTTTGAGAAAGAAACACAGGAATAGCCTTCTTTTGCGGAGTTAAGACGATATTCGGATTTTTGCTTATAATCACCAATTCCTTCAGTCAAAACAAGTTCAAACTCCTTTTTCCTTCATATATACCCATTCTAAGTAGGTTCCATGCATAAACTTCTTTAAATGACCTTGTTTGAGAAAGAAAAACAGGAATAGCCTTACTTTTGCGAGATAATGCCAAATTGGTATTTTTGCTATAAAATGAATTCCTTCAGTCAAAACAAGTTCAAACTCCTTTGTCCTTCATATATATAGATTCTATATAGGTTCCATGTATAAAACCTCTTTAAATTACCTTTTTTGGTGAAGAAAAACAGGAATAGTCTTACTTTTGCGAGATAAGGCCAAATTGGTATTTTTGCTATAAAATGAATTCCTTCAGTCAAAACAAGTTCAAATTCCTTTGTCCTTCATATGTATCAATTCTAAGTAGATTCCATGCATAAACCTCTTTAAATGACCTTGTATGCGAAAGAAACACAGGAATAGACTTCTTTTGCGGAGTTAAGACGATATTCGGATTTTTGCTTATAAACACCAATTCCTTCAGTCAAAACAAGTTCAAACTCCTTTGTCCTTCATATATACCCATTCTAAGTAGGTTCCATGCATAAACTTCTTTAAATGACCTTGTTTGAGAAAGAAAAACAGGAATAGCCTTACTTTTGCGAGATAAGGCCAAATTGGTATTTTTGCCATAAAATGAATTCCTTCAGTCAAAACAAGTTCAAACTCCTTTGTCCTTCATATATATCAATTCTAAGTAGGTTCCATGCATAAACATCTTTAAATGACTTGTATGCGAAAGAAACACAGGAATAGCCTTCTTTTGCGGAGTTAAGACGATATTCGGATTTTTGCTTATAAACACCAATTCCTTCAGTCAAAACAAGTTCAAACTCCTTTGTCCTTCAAATATATGAATTCTAAGTAGGTTCCATGCATAAACCTCTTTAAATGACCTTGTTTGAGAAAGACAAACAGGAATAGGCTTACTTTTGCGAGACAAGGCCAAATTGGTATTTTTGCTATAAAATGAAATCCTTCAGTCAAAACAAGTTCAAACTCCTTTGTCCTTCATATATACCCATTCTAAGTAGGTTCCATTAATAAACTTCTTTAAATGACCTTGTTTGAGAAAGACAAACAGGAATAGCCTTACTTTTGCGAGATAAGGCCAAATTGGTATTTTTGCTATAAAATGAAATCCTTCAGTCAAAACAAGTTCAAACTCCTTTGTCCTTCATATATATCAATTCTAAGTAGGTTCCATGCATAAACCTCTTTAAATGACCTTGTATGCGAAAGAAACACAATAATAGCCTTCTTTTGCGGAGTTAAGACGATATTCGGATTTTTGCTTATAAACACCAATTCCTTCAGTCAAAACAAGTTCAAACTCCTTTGTCCTTCATATATACCCATTCTAAGTAGGTTCCATGCATAAACTTCTTTAAATGACCTTGTTTGAGAAAGAAAAACAGGAATAGCCTTACTTTTGCGAGATAAGGCCAAATTGGTATTTTTGCTATAAAATGAATTTCTTCAGTCAAAACAAGTTCAAACTCCTTTGTCCTTCATATATACCCATTCTAAGTAGGTTCCATGCATAAACTTCTTTAAATGACCTTGTTTGAGGAAGACAAACAGGAATAGCCTTACTTTTGCGAGATAAGGCCAAATTGGTATTTTTGCTATAAAATGAAATCCTTCAGTCAAAACAAGTTCAAACTCCTTTTTCCTTCATATATATAGATTCTATATAGGTTCCATGTATAAAAACTCTTTAAATGACCTTGTTTGAGAAAGAAAAACAGGAATAGCCTTACTTTAGCGAGATAATGCCAAATTGGTATTTTTGCTATAAAATGAATTCCTTCAGTCAAAACAAGTTCAAACTCCTTTGTCCTTCATATATATAGATTCTATATAGGTTCCATGTATAAAACCTCTTAAAATTACCTTTTTTGGTGAAGAAAAACAGGAATAGTCTTACTTTTGCGAGATAAGGCCAAATTGGTATTTTTGCTATAAAATGAATTCCTTCAGTCAAAACAAGTTCAAATTCCTTTGTCCTTCATATGTATCAATTCTAAGTAGATTCCATGCATAAACCTCTTTAAATGACCTTGTATGCGAAAGAAACACAGGAATAGACTTCTTTTGCTGAGTTAAGACGATATTCGGATTTTTGCTTATAAACACCAATTCCTTCAGTCAAAACAAGTTCAAACTCCTTTGTCCTTCATATATACCCATTCTAAGTAGGTTCCATGCATAAACTTCTTTAAATGACCTTGTTTGAGAAAGAAAAACAGGAATAGCCTTACTTTTGCGAGATAAGGCCAAATTGGTATTTTTGCCATAAAATGAATTCCTTCAGTCAAAACAAGTTCAAACTCCTTTGTCCTTCATATATATCAATTCTAAGTAGGTTCCATGCATAAACATCTTTAAATGACTTGTATGCGAAAGAAACACAGGAATAGCCTTCTTTTGCGGAGTTAAGACGATATTCGGATTTTTGCTTATAAACACCAATTCCTTCAGTCAAAACAAGTTCAAACTCCTTTGTCCTTCATATATATCAATTCTAAGTAGGTTCCATGCATAAACTTCTTTAAATGACCTTGTTTGAGAAAGAAAAACAGGAATAGCCTTACTTTTGCGAGATAAGGCCAAATTGGTATTTTTGCTATAAAATGAATTTCTTCAGTCAAAATAAGTTCAAACTCCTTTGTCCTTCATATATATAGATTCTATATAGGTTCCATGTATAAAAACTCTTTAAATTACCTTGTTTGAGAAAGAAAAACAGGAATAGCCTTACTTTTGCGAGATAAGGCCAAATTGGTATTTTTGCCATAAAATGAATTTCTTCAGTCAAAACAAGTTCAAACTCCTTTGTCCTTCATATATATAGATTCTATATAGGTTCCATGTATAAAACCTCTTTAAATTACCTTTTTTGGTGAAGAAAAACAGGAATAGTCTTACTTTTGCGAGATAAGGCCAAATTGGTATTTTTGCTATAAAATGAATTCCTTCAGTCAAAACAAGTTCAAATTCCTTTGTCCTTCATATGTATCAATTCTAAGTAGATTCCATGCATAAACCTCTTTAAATGACCTTGTATGCGAAAGAAACACAGGAATAGACTTCTTTTGCGGAGTTAAGACGATATTCGGATTTTTGCTTATAAACACCAATTCCTTCAGTCAAAACAAGTTCAAACTCCTTTGTCCTTCATATATACCCATTCTAAGTAGGTTCCATGCATAAACTTCTTTAAATGACCTTGTTTGAGAAAGAAAAACAGGAATAGCCTTACTTTTGCGAGATAAGGCCAAATTGGTATTTTTGCCATAAAATGAATTCCTTCAGTCAAAACAAGTTCAAACTCCTTTGTCCTTCATATATATCAATTCTAAGTAGGTTCCATGCATAAACATCTTTAAATGACTTGTATGCGAAAGAAACACAGGAATAGCCTTCTTTTGCGGAGTTAAGACGATATTCGGATTTTTGCTTATAAACACCAATTCCTTCAGTCAAAACAAGTTCAAACTCCTTTGTCCTTCAAATATATGAATTCTAAGTAGGTTCCATGCATAAACCTCTTTAAATGACCTTGTTTGAGAAAGACAAACAGGAATAGGCTTACTTTTGCGAGATAAGGCCAAATTGGTATTTTTGCTATAAAATGAAATCCTTCAGTCAAAACAAGTTCAAACTCCTTTGTCCTTCATATATACCCATTCTAAGTAGGTTCCATTAATAAACTTCTTTAAATGACCTTGTTTGAGAAAGACAAACAGGAATAGCCTTACTTTTGCGAGATAAGGCCAAATTGGTATTTTTGCTATAAATGAAATCCTTCAGTCAAAACAAGTTCAAACTCCTTTGTCCTTCATATATATCAATTCTAAGTAGGTTCCATGCATAAACCTCTTTAAATGACCTTGTATGCGAAAGAAACACAATAATAGCCTTCTTTTGCGGAGTTAAGACGATATTCGGATTTTTGCTTATAAACACCAATTCCTTCAGTCAAAACAAGTTCAAACTCCTTTGTCCTTCATATATACCCATTCTAAGTAGGTTCCATGCATAAACTTCTTTAAATGACCTTGTTTGAGAAAGAAAAACAGGAATAGCCTTACTTTTGCGAGATAAGGCCAAATTGGTATTTTTGCCATAAAATGAAATCCTTCAGTCAAAACAAGTTCAAACTCCTTTGTCCTTCATATATATCAATTCTAAGTAGGTTCCATGCATAAACTTCTTTAAATGACCTTGTTTGAGAAAGAAAAACAGGAATAGCCTTACTTTTGCGAGATAAGGCCAAATTGGTATTTTTGCTATAAAATGAATTTCTTCAGTCAAAACAAGTTCAAACTCCTTTGTCCTTCATATATACCCATTCTAAGTAGGTTCCATGCATAAACTTCTTTAAATGACCTTGTTTGAGGAAGACAAACAGGAATAGCCTTACTTTTGCGAGATAAGGCCAAATTGGTATTTTTGCTATAAAATGAAATCCTTCAGTCAAAACAAGTTCAAACTCCTTTTTCCTTCATATATATAGATTCTATATAGGTTCCATGTATAAAAACTCTTTAAATGACCTTGTTTGAGAAAGAAAAACAGGAATAGCCTTACTTTAGCGAGATAATGCCAAATTGGTATTTTTGCTATAAAATGAATTCCTTCAGTCAAAACAAGTTCAAACTCCTTTGTCCTTCATATATATAGATTCTATATAGGTTCCATGTATAAAACCTCTTAAAATTACCTTTTTTGGTGAAGAAAAACAGGAATAGTCTTACTTTTGCGAGATAAGGCCAAATTGGTATTTTTGCTATAAAATGAATTCCTTCAGTCAAAACAAGTTCAAATTCCTTTGTCCTTCATATGTATCAATTCTAAGTAGATTCCATGCATAAACCTCTTTAAATGACCTTGTATGCGAAAGAAACACAGGAATAGACTTCTTTTGCTGAGTTAAGACGATATTCGGATTTTTGCTTATAAACACCAATTCCTTCAGTCAAAACAAGTTCAAACTCCTTTGTCCTTCATATATACCCATTCTAAGTAGGTTCCATGCATAAACTTCTTTAAATGACCTTGTTTGAGAAAGAAAAACAGGAATAGCCTTACTTTTGCGAGATAAGGCCAAATTGGTATTTTTGCCATAAAATGAATTCCTTCAGTCAAAACAAGTTCAAACTCCTTTGTCCTTCATATATATCAATTCTAAGTAGGTTCCATGCATAAACATCTTTAAATGACTTGTATGCGAAAGAAACACAGGAATAGCCTTCTTTTGCGGAGTTAAGACGATATTCGGATTTTTGCTTATAAACACCAATTCCTTCAGTCAAAACAAGTTCAAACTCCTTTGTCCTTCAAATATATAAATTCTAAGTAGGTTCCATGCATAAACCTCTTTAAATGACCTTGTTTGAGAAAGACAAACAGGAATAGCCTTACTTTTGCGAGATAAGGCCAAATTGGTATTTTTGCTATAAAATGAAATCCTTCAGTCAAAACAAGTTCAAACTCCTTTGTCCTTCATATATACCCATTCTAAGTAGGTTCCATTAATAAACTTCTTTAAATGACCTTGTTTGAGAAAGACAAACAGGAATAGCCTTACTTTTGCGAGATAAGGCCAAATTGGTATTTTTGCTATAAAATGAAATCCTTCAGTCAAAACAAGTTCAAACTCCTTTGTCCTTCATATATATCAATTCTAAGTAGGTTCCATGCATAAACCTCTTTAAATGACCTTGTATGCGAAAGAAACACAATAATAGCCTTCTTTTGCGGAGTTAAGACGATATTCGGATTTTTGCTTATAAACACCAATTCCTTCAGTCAAACAAGTTCAAACTCCTTTGTCCTTCATATATACCCATTCTAAGTAGGTTCCATGCATAAACTTCTTTAAATGACCTTGTTTGAGAAAGAAAAACAGGAATAGCCTTACTTTTGCGAGATAAGGCCAAATTGGTATTTTTGCTACAAAATGAAATCCTTCAGTCAAAACAAGTTCAAACTCCTTTGTCCTTCATATATATCAATTCTAAGTAGGTTCCATGCATAAACTTCTTTAAATGACCTTGTTTGAGAAAGAAAAACAGGAATAGCCTTACTTTTGCGAGATAAGGCCAAATTGGTATTTTTGCCATAAAATGAATTCCTTCAGTCAAAACAAGTTCAAACTCATTTGTCCTTCATATATATACATTCTAAGTAGGTGCATTGCATAAACCTCTTTAAATGACCTTGTTTGAGGAAGAAAAACAGGAATAGCCTTACTTTTGCGAGATAAGGCCAAATTGGTATTTTTGCTAAAAAATGAAATCCTTCAGTCAAAACAAGTTCAAACTCCTTTGTCCTTCATATATATCAATTCTAAGTAGGTTCCATGCATAAACATCTTTAAATGACCTTGTATGCGAAAGAAACACAGTAATAGCCTTCTTTTGCGGAGTTAAGACGATATTCGGATTTTTGCTTAAAAACACCAATTCCTTCAGTCAAAACAAGTTCAAATTCCTTTGTCCTTCATATGTATCAATTCTAAGTAGATTCCATGCATAAACCTCTTTAAATGACCTTGTTTGAGAAAGAAAAACAGGAATAGCCTTACTTTAGCGAGATAATGCCAAATTGGTATTTTTGCTATAAAATGAATTCCTTCAGTCAAAACAAGTTCAAACTCCTTTGTCCTTCATATATATCAATTCTAAGTAGATTCCATGCATAAACCTCTTTAAATTAACTTGCTTGGGGAAGAAAAACAGGAATAGCCTTACTTTTTTTAGATAAGGCCAAATTGGTATTTTTGCTATAAAATGAATTCCTTCAGTCAAAACAATTTCAAACTCCTTTGTCCTTCATATATATAGATTCTATATAGGTTCCATGTATAAAACCTCTTTAAATTACCTTGTTTGGTGAAGAAAAACAGGAATAGTCTTACTTTTGCGAGATAAGGCCAAATTGGTATTTTTGCTATAAAATGAATTCCTTCAGTCAAAACAAGTTCAAATTCCTTTGTCCTTCATATGTATCAATTCTAAGTACATTCCATGCATAAACCTCTTTAAATGACCTTGTATGCGAAAGAAACACAGGAATAGCCTTCTTTTGCGGAGTTAAGACGATATTCGGATTTTTGCTTATAAACACCAATTCCTTCAATCAAAACAAGTTCAAACTCCTTTGTCCTTCATATATACCCATTCTAAGTAGGTTCCATGCATAAACTTCTTTTAATGACCTTGTTTGAGAAAGAAAAACAGGAATAGCCTTACTTTTGCGAGATAAGGCCAAATTGGTATTTTTGCCATAAAATGAATTCCTTCAGTCAAAACAAGTTCAAACTCCTTTGTCCTTCATATATATCAATTCTAAGTAGGTTCCATGCATAAACATCTTTAAATGACTTGTATGCGAAAGAAACACAGGAATAGCCTTCTTTTGCGGAGTTAAGACGATATTCGGATTTTTGCTTATAAACACCAATTCCTTCAGTCAAAACAAGTTCAAACTCCTTTGTCCTTCAAATATATAAATTCTAAGTAGGTTCCATGCATAAACCTCTTTAAATGACCTTGTTTGAGAAAGACAAACAGGAATAGCTTTACTTTTGCGAGATAAGGCCAAATTGGTATTTTTGCTATAAAATGAAATCCTTCAGTCAAAACAAGTTCAAACTCCTTTGTCCTTCATATATACCCATTCTAAGTAGGTTCCATTAATAAACTTCTTTAAATGACCTTGTTTGAGAAAGACAAACAGGAATAGCCTTACTTTTGCGAGATAAGGCCAAATTGGTATTTTTGCTATAAAATGAAATCCTTCAGTCAAAACAAGTTCAAACTCCTTTGTCCTTCATATATATCAATTCTAAGTAGATTCCATGCATAAACCTCTTTAAATGACCTTGTATGCGAAAGAAACACAGGAATAGCCTTCTTTTGCGGAGTTAAGACGATATTCGGATTTTTGCTTATAAACACCAATTCCTTCAGTCAAAACAAGTTCAAACTCCTTTGTCCTTCATATATATCAATTCTAAGTAGATTCCATGCATAAACCTCTTTAAATTAACTTGCTTGGGGAAGAAAAACAGGAATAGCCTTTCTTTTGCGAGATAAGGCCAAATTGGTATTTTTGCTATAAAATGAATTCCTTCAGTCAAAAAAAGTTCAAATTCCTTTGTCCTTCATATATATCAATTCTAAGTAGATTCCATGCATAAACCTCTTTAAATTACCTTGCTTGGGGAAGAAAAACAGGAATAGCCTTACTTTTGCGAGATAAGGCCAAATTGGTATTTTTGCTATAAAATGAAATCCTTCAGTCAAAACAAGTTCAAACTCCTTTGTCCTTCATATATATCAATTCTAAGTAGGTTCCATGCATAAACATCTTTAAATGACCTTGTATGCGAAAGAAACACAGGAATAGCCTTCTTTTGCGGAGTTAAGACGATATTCGGATTTTTGCTTATAAACACCAATTCCTTCAGTCAAAACAAGTTCAAACTCCTTTGTCCTTCATATATACCCATTCTAAGTAGGTTCCATGCATAAACTTCTTTAAATGACCTTGTTTGAGAAAGAAAAACAGGAATAGCCTTACTTTAGCGAGATAATGCCAAATTGGTATTTTTGCTATAAAATGAATTCCTTCAGTCAAAACAAGTTCAAACTCCTTTGTCCTTCAAATATATAAATTCTAAGTAGGTTCCATGCATTAACCTCTTTAAATGACCTTGTTTGAGAAAGAAACACAGGAATAGCCTTCTTTTGCGGAGTTAAGACGATATTCGGATTTTTGCTTATAATCACCAATTCCTTCAGTCAAAACAAGTTCAAACTCCTTTGTCCTTCATATATACCCATTCTAAGTAGGTTCCATGCATAAACTTCTTTAAATGACCTTGTTTGAGAAAGAAAAACAGGAATAGCCTTACTTTTGCGAGATAATGCCAAATTGGTATTTTTGCTATAAAATGAATTCCTTCAGTCAAAACAAGTTCAAACTCCTTTGTCCTTCATATATATAGATTCTATATAGGTTCCATGTATAAAACCTCTTTAAATTACCTTTTTTGGTGAAGAAAAACAGGAATAGTCTTACTTTTGCGAGATAAGGCCAAATTGGTATTTTTGCTATAAAATGAATTCCTTCAGTCAAAACAAGTTCAAATTCCTTTGTCCTTCATATGTATCAATTCTAAGTAGATTCCATGCATAAACCTCTTTAAATGACCTTGTATGCGAAAGAAACACAGGAATAGACTTCTTTTGCGGAGTTAAGACGATATTCGGATTTTTGCTTATAAACACCAATTCCTTCAGTCAAAACAAGTTCAAACTCCTTTGTCCTTCATATATACCCATTCTAAGTAGGTTCCATGCATAAACTTCTTTAAATGACCTTGTTTGAGAAAGAAAAACAGGAATAGCCTTACTTTTGCGAGATAAGGCCAAATTGGTATTTTTGCCATAAAATGAATTCCTTCAGTCAAAACAAGTTCAAACTCCTTTGTCCTTCATATATATCAATTCTAAGTAGGTTCCATGCATAAACATCTTTAAATGACTTGTATGCGAAAGAAACACAGGAATAGCCTTCTTTTGCAGAGTTAAGACGATATTCGGATTTTTGCTTATAAACACCAATTCCTTCAGTCAAAACAAGTTCAAACTCCTTTGTCCTTCAAATATATAAATTCTAAGTAGGTTCCATGCATACACCTCTTTAAATGACCTTGTTTGAGAAAGACAAACAGGAATAGCCTTACTTTTGCGAGATAAGGCCAAATTGGTATTTTTGCTATAAAATGAAATCCTTCAGTCAAAACAAGTTCAAACTCCTTTGTCCTTCATATATACCCATTCTAAGTAGGTTCCATTAATAAACTTCTTTAAATGACCTTGTTTGAGAAAGACAAACAGGAATAGCCTTACTTTTGCGAGATAAGGCCAAATTGGTATTTTTGCTATAAAATGAAATCCTTCAGTCAAAACAAGTTCAAACTCCTTTGTCCTTCATATATATCAATTCTAAGTAGGTTCCATGCATAAACCTCTTTAAATGACCTTGTATGCGAAAGAAACACAATAATAGCCTTCTTTTGCGGAGTTAAGACGATATTCGGATTTTTGCTTATAAACACCAATTCCTTCAGTCAAAACAAGTTCAAACTCCTTTGTCCTTCATATATACCCATTCTAAGTAGGTTCCATGCATAAACTTCTTTAAATGACCTTGTTTGAGAAAGAAAAACAGGAATAGCCTTACTTTAGCGAGATAATGCCAAATTGGTATTTTTGCTATAAAATGAAATCCTTCAGTCAAAACAAGTTCAAACTCCTTTGTCCTTCATATATATCAATTCTAAGTAGGTTCCATGCATAAACATCTTTAAATGACCTTGTATGCGAAAGAAACACAGGAATAGCCTTCTTTTGCGGAGTTAAGACGATATTCGGATTTTTGCTTATAAACACCAATTCCTTCAGTCAAAACAAGTTCAAACTCCTTTGTCCTTCATATATACCCATTCTAAGTAGGTTCCATGCATAAACTTCTTTAAATGACCTTGTTTGAGAAAGAAAAACAGGAATAGCCTTACTTTAGCGAGATAATGCCAAATTGGTATTTTTGCTATAAAATGAATTCCTTCAGTCAAAACAAGTTCAAACTCCTTTGTCCTTCATATATATAGATTCTATATAGGTTCCATGTATAAAACCTCTTTAAATTACCTTTTTTGGTGAAGAAAAACAGGAATAGTCTTACTTTTGCGAGGTAAGGCAAAATTGGTATTTTTGCTATAAAATGAATTCCTTCAGTCAAAACAAGTTCAAATTCCTTTGTCCTTCATATGTATCAATTCTAAGTAGATTCCATGCATAAACCTCTTTAAATGACCTTGTATGCGAAAGAAACACAGGAATAGACTTCTTTTGCGGAGTTAAGACGATATTCGGATTTTTGCTTATAAACACCAATTCCTTCAGTCAAAACAAGTTCAAACTCCTTTGTCCTTCATATATACCCATTCTAAGTAGGTTCCATGCATAAACTTCTTTAAATGACCTTGTTTGAGAAAGAAAAACAGGAATAGCCTTACTTTTGCGAGATAAGGCCAAATTGGTATTTTTGCCATAAAATGAATTCCTTCAGTCAAAACAAGTTCAAACTCCTTTGTCCTTCATATATATCAATTCTAAGTAGGTTCCATGCATAAACATCTTTAAATGACTTGTATGCGAAAGAAACACAGGAATAGCCTTCTTTTGCAGAGTTAAGACGATATTCGGATTTTTGCTTATAAACACCAATTCCTTCAGTCAAAACAAGTTCAAACTCCTTTGTCCTTCAAATATATAAATTCTAAGTAGGTTCCATGCATAAACCTCTTTAAATGACCTTGTTTGAGAAAGAAAAACAGGAATAGCCTTACTTTTGCGAGATAAGGCCAAATTGGTATTTTTGCTATAAAATGAATTTCTTCAGTCAAAACAAGTTCAAACTCCTTTGTCCTTCATATATACCCATTCTAAGTAGGTTCCATTAATAAACTTCTTTAAATGACCTTGTTTGAGGAAGACAAACAGGAATAGCCTTACTTTTGCGAGATAAGTCCAAATTGGTATTTTTGCTATAAAATGAAATCCTTCAGTCAAAACAAGTTCAAACTCCTTTGTCCTTCATATATATAGATTCTATATAGGTTCCATGTATAAAAACTCTTTAAATTACCTTGTTTGAGAAAGAAAAACAGGAATAGCCTTACTTTTGCGAGATAAGGCCAAATTGGTATTTTTGCCATAAAATGAATTCCTTCAGTCAAAACAAGTTCAAACTCATTTGTCCTTCATATATATACATTCTAAGTAGGTGCCATGCATAAACCTCTTTAAATGACCTTGTTTGAGGAAGAAAAACAGGAATAGCCTTACTTTTGCGAGATAAGGCCAAATTGGTATTTTTGCTATAAAATGAAATCCTTCAGTCAAAACAAGTTCAAACTCCTTTGTCCTTCATATATATCAATTCTAAGTAGGTTCCATGCATAAACATCTTTAAATGACCTTGTATGCGAAAGAAACACAGTAATAGCCTTCTTTTGCGGAGTTAAGACGATATTCGGATTTTTCCTTCAGTCAAAACAAGTTCAAACTCATTTGTCCTTCATATATATACATTCTAAGTAGGTGCCATGCATAAACCTCTTTAAATGACCTTGTTTGAGGAAGAAACACAGTAATAGCCTTCTTTTGCGGAGTTAAGACGATATTCGGATTTTTGCTTATAAACACCAATTCCTTCAGTCAAAACAAGTTCAAACTCCTTTGTCCTTCAAATATATAAATTCTAAGTAGGTTCCATGCATAAACCTCTTTAAATGACCTTGTATGCGAAAGAAACACAGGAATAGCCTTCTTTTGCGGAGTTAAGACGATATTCGGATTTTTGCTTATAAACACCAATTCCTTCAGTCAAAACAAGTTCAAACTCCTTTGTCCTTCATATATATCAATTCTAAGTAGATTCCATGCATAAACCTCTTTAAATTAACTTGCTTGGGGAAGAAAAACAGGAATAGCCTTACTTTTGCGAGATAAGGCCAAATTGGTATTTTTGCTATAAAATGAATTCCTTCAGTCAAAAAAAGTTCAAATTCCTTTGTCCTTCATATGTATCAATTCTAAGTAGATTCCATGCATAAACCTCTTTAAATTACCTTGCTTGGGGAAGAAAAACAGGAATAGCCTTACCTTTGCGAGATAAGGCCAAATTGGTATTTTTGCTATAAAATGAAATCCTTCAGTCAAAACAAGTTCAAACTCCTTTGTCCTTCATATATATCAATTCTAAGTAGGTTCCATGCATAAACATCTTTAAATGACCTTGTATGCGAAAGAAACACAGGAATAGCCTTACTTTTGCGGAGTTAAGACGATATTCGGATTTTTGCTTATAAACACCAATTCCTTCAGTCAAAACAAGTTCAAACTCCTTTGTCCTTCATATATACCCATTCTAAGTAGGTTCCATGCATAAACTTCTTTAAATGACCTTGTTTGAGAAAGAAAAACAGGAATAGCCTTACTTTAGCGAGATAATGCCAAATTGGTATTTTTGCTATAAAATGAATTCCTTCAGTCAAAACAAGTTCAAACTCCTTTGTCCTTCATATATATAGATTCTATATAGGTTCCATGCATAAACCTCTTTAAATTACCTTGTTTGGTGAAGAAAAACAGGAATAGTCTTACTTTTGCGAGATAAGGCCAAATTGGTATTTTTGCTATAAAATGAATTCCTTCAGTCAAAACAAGTTCAAATTCCTTTGTCCTTCATATGTATCAATTCTAAGTAGATTCCATGCATAAACCTCTTTAAATGACCTTGTTTGAGAAAGAAAAACAGGACTAGCCTTACTTTAGCGAGATAATGCCAAATTGGTATTTTTGCTATAAAATGAATTCCTTCAGTCAAAACAAGTTCAAACTCCTTTGTCCTTCATATATATCAATTCTAAGTAGATTCCATGCATAAACCTCTTTAAATTAACTTGCTTGGGGAAGAAAAACAGGAATAGCCTTACTTTTGCGAGATAAGGCCAAATTGGTATTTTTGCCATAAAATGAATTCCTTCAGTCAAAACAAGTTCAAACTCCTTTGTCCTTCATATATATCAATTCTAAGTAGGTTCCATGCATAAACATCTTTAAATGACTTGTATGCGAAAGAAACACAGGAATAGCCTTCTTTTGCAGAGTTAAGACGATATTCGGATTTTTGCTTATAAACACCAATTCCTTCAGTCAAAACAAGTTCAAACTCCTTTGTCCTTCAAATATATAAATTCTAAGTAGGTTCCATGCATAAACCTCTTTAAATGACCTTGTTTGAGAAAGAAAAACAGGAATAGCCTTACTTTTGCGAGATAAGGCCAAATTGGTATTTTTGCTATAAAATGAATTTCTTCAGTCAAAACAAGTTCAAACTCCTTTGTCCTTCATATATACCCATTCTAAGTAGGTTCCATGCATAAACTTCTTTAAATGACCTTGTTTGAGGAAGACAAACAGGAATAGCCTTACTTTTGCGAGATAAGTCCAAATTGGTATTTTTGCTATAAAATGAAATCCTTCAGTCAAAACAAGTTCAAACTCCTTTGTCCTTCATATATATAGATTCTATATAGGTTCCATGTATAAAAACTCTTTAAATTACCTTGTTTGAGAAAGAAAAACAGGAATAGCCTTACTTTTGCGAGATAAGGCCAAATTGGTATTTTTGCCATAAAATGAATTCCTTCAGTCAAAACAAGTTCAAACTCATTTGTCCTTCATATATATACATTCTAAGTAGGTGCCATGCATAAACCTCTTTAAATGACCTTGTTTGAGGAAGAAAAACAGGAATAGCCTTACTTTTGCGAGATAAGGCCAAATTGGTATTTTTGCTATAAAATGAAATCCTTCAGTCAAAACAAGTTCAAACTCCTTTGTCCTTCATATATATCAATTCTAAGTAGGTTCCATGCATAAACATCTTTAAATGACCTTGTATGCGAAAGAAACACAGTAATAGCCTTCTTTTGCGGAGTTAAGACGATATTCGGATTTTTCCTTCAGTCAAAACAAGTTCAAACTCATTTGTCCTTCATATATATACATTCTAAGTAGGTGCCATGCATAAACCTCTTTAAATGACCTTGTTTGAGGAAGAAACACAGTAATAGCCTTCTTTTGCGGAGTTAAGACGATATTCGGATTTTTGCTTATAAACACCAATTCCTTCAGTCAAAACAAGTTCAAACTCCTTTGTCCTTCATATATACCCATTCTAAGTAGGTTCCATGCATAAACTTCTTTAAATGACCTTGTTTGAGAAAGAAAAACAGGAATAGCCTTACTTTTGCGAGATAAGGCCAAATTGGTATTTTTGCTACAAAATGAAATCCTTCAGTCAAAACAAGTTCAAACTCCTTTGTCCTTCATATATATCAATTCTAAGTAGGTTCCATGCATAAACTTCTTTAAATGACCTTGTTTGAGAAAGAAAAACAGGAATAGCCTTACTTTAGCGAGATAATTCCAAATTGGTATTTTTGCTATAAAATGAATTCCTTCAGTCAAAACAAGTTCAAACTCCTTTGTCCTTCAAATATATAAATTCTAAGTAGGTTCCATGCATAAACCTCTTTAAATGACCTTGTATGCGAAAGAAACACAGGAATAGCCTTCTTTTGCGGAGTTAAGACGATATTCGGATTTTTGCTTATAAACACCAATTCCTTCAGTCAAAACAAGTTCAAACTCCTTTGTCCTTCATATATATCAATTCTAAGTAGATTCCATGCATAAACCTCTTTAAATTAACTTGCTTGGGGAAGAAAAACAGGAATAGCC
This sequence comes from Odontesthes bonariensis, assembly GCF_027942865.1. Lineage (NCBI taxonomy): Eukaryota > Metazoa > Chordata > Actinopteri > Atheriniformes > Atherinopsidae > Odontesthes > Odontesthes bonariensis. The sequence goes on from NC_134511.1 coordinate 29,348,650, forward strand.
TTACTTTTGCGAGATAAGGCCAAATTGGTATTTTTGCTATAAAATGAATTCCTTCAGTCAAAAAAAGTTCAAATTCCTTTGTCCTTCATATGTATCAATTCTAAGTAGATTCCATGCATAAACCTCTTTAAATTACCTTGCTTGGGGAAGAAAAACAGGAATAGCCTTACTTTTGCGAGATAAGGCCAAATTGGTATTTTTGCTATAAAATGAAATCCTTCAGTCAAAACAAGTTCAAACTCCTTTGTCCTTCATATATATCAATTCTAAGTAGGTTCCATGCATAAACATCTTTAAATGACCTTGTATGCGAAAGAAACACAGGAATAGCCTTACTTTTGCGGAGTTAAGACGATATTCGGATTTTTGCTTATAAACACCAATTCCTTCAGTCAAAACAAGTTCAAATTCCTTTGTCCTTCATATGTATCAATTCTAAGTAGATTCCATGCATAAACCTCTTTAAATGACCTTGTTTGAGAAAGAAAAACAGGAATAGCCTTACTTTAGCGAGATAATGCCAAATTGGTATTTTTGCTATAAAATGAATTCCTTCAGTCAAAACAAGTTCAAACTCCTTTGTCCTTCATATATATCAATTCTAAGTAGATTCCATGCATAAACCTCTTTAAATTAACTTGCTTGGGGAAGAAAAACAGGAATAGCCTTACTTTTGCGAGATAAGGCCAAATTGGTATTTTTGCTATAAAATGAATTCCTTCAGTCAAAACAATTTCAAACTCCTTTGTCCTTCATATATATAGATTCTATATAGGTTCCATGTATAAAACCTCTTTAAATTACCTTGTTTGGTGAAGAAAAACAGGAATAGTCTTACTTTTGCGAGATAATGCCAAATTGGTATTTTTGCTATAAAATGAATTCCTTCAGTCAAAACAAGTCAAATTCCTTTGTCCTTCATATGTATCAATTCTAAGTAGGTTCCATGCATAAACATCTTTAAATGACTTGTATGCGAAAGAAACACAGGAATAGCCTTCTTTTGCGTAGTTAAGACGATATTCGGATTTTTGCTTATAAACACCAATTCCTTCAGTCAAAACAAGTTCAAACTCCTTTGTCCTTCAAATATATAAATTCTAAGTAGGTTACATGCATAAACCTCTTTAAATGACCTTGTTTGAGAAAGACAAACAGGAATAGCTTTACTTTTGCGAGATAAGGCCAAATTGGTATTTTTGCTATAAAATGAAATCCTTCAGTCAAAACAAGTTCAAACTCCTTTGTCCTTCATATATACCCATTCTAAGTAGGTTCCATTAATAAAATTCTTTAAATGACCTTGTTTGAGAAAGACAAACAGGAATAGCCTTACTTTTGCGAGATAAGGCCAAATTGGTATTTTTGCTATAAAATGAAATCCTTCAGTCAAAACAAGTTCAAACTCCTTTGTCCTTCATATATATCAATTCTAAGTAGATTCCATGCATAAACCTCTTTAAATGACCTTGTATGCGAAAGAAACACAGGAATAGCCTTCTTTTGCGGAGTTAAGACGATATTCGGATTTTTGCTTATAAACACCAATTCCTTCAGTCAAAACAAGTTCAAACTCCTTTGTCCTTCATATATACCCATTCTAAGTAGGTTCCATGCATAAACTTCTTTAAATGACCTTGTTTGAGAAAGAAAAACAGGAATAGCCCTACTTTGCGAGATAATGCCAAATTGGTATTTTTGCTATAAAATGAATTCCTTCAGTCAAAACAAGTTCAAACTCCTTTGTCCTTCATATATATCAATTCTAAGTAGATTCCATGCATAAACCTCTTTAAATTAACTTGCTTGGGGAAGAAAAACAGGAATAGCCTTCTTTTGCGAGATAAGGCCAAATTGGTATTTTTGCTATAAAATGAATTCCTTCAGTCAAAAAAAGTTCAAATTCCTTTGTCCTTCATATGTATCAATTCTAAGTAGATTCCATGCATAAACCTCTTTAAATTACCTTGCTTGGGGAAGAAAAACAGGAATAGCCTTACTTTTGCGAGATAAGGCCAAATTGGTATTTTTGCTATAAAATGAAATCCTTCAGTCAAAACAAGTTCAAACTCCTTTGTCCTTCATATATATCAATTCTAAGTAGGATCCATGCATAAACATCTTTAAATGACCTTGTATGCGAAAGAAACACAGGAATAGCCTTCTTTTGCGGAGTTAAGACGATATTCGGATTTTTGCTTATAAACACCAATTCCTTCAGTCAAAACAAGTTCAAAGTCCTTTGTCCTTCATATATACCCATTCTAAGTAGGTTCCATGCATAAACTTCTTTAAATGACCTTGTTTGAGAAAGAAAAACAGGAATAGCCTTACTTTAGCGAGATAATGCCAAATTGGTATTTTTGCTATAAAATGAATTCCTTCAGTCAAAACAAGTTCAAACTCCTTTGTCCTTTTAATATATAGATTCTATATAGGTTCCATGTATAAAACCTCTTTAAATTACCTTTTTTGGTGAAGAAAAACAGGAATAGTCTTACTTTTGCGAGATAAGGCCAAATTGGTATTTTTGCTATAAAATGAATTCCTTCAGTCAAAACAAGTTCAAATTCCTTTGTCCTTCATATGTATCAATTCTAAGTAGATTCCATGCATAAACCTCTTTAAATGACCTTGTATGCGAAAGAAACACAGGAATAGACTTCTTTTGCGGAGTTAAGACGATATTCGGATTTTTGCTTATAAACACCAATTCCTTCAGTCAAAACAAGTTCAAACTCCTTTGTCCTTCATATATACCCATTCTAAGTAGGTTCCATGCATAAACTTCTTTAAATGACCTTGTTTGAGAAAGAAAAACAGGAATAGCCTTACTTTTGCGAGATAAGGCCAAATTGGTATTTTTGCCATAAAATGAATTCCTTCAGTCAAAACAAGTTCAAACTCCTTTGTCCTTCATATATATCAATTCTAAGTAGGTTCCATGCATAAACATCTTTAAATGACTTGTATGCGAAAGAAACACAGGAATAGCCTTCTTTTGCGGAGTTAAGACGATATTCGGATTTTTGCTTATAAACACCAATTCCTTCAGTCAAAACAAGTTCAAACTCCTTTGTCCTTCAAATATATAAATTCTAAGTAGGTTACATGCATAAACCTCTTTAAATGACCTTGTTTGAGAAAGACAAACAGGAATAGCTTTACTTTTGCGAGATAAGGCCAAATTGGTATTTTTGCTATAAAATGAAATCCTTCAGTCAAAACAAGTTCAAACTCCTTTGTCCTTCATATATACCCATTCTAAGTAGGTTCCATTAATAAAATTCTTTAAATGACCTTGTTTGAGAAAGACAAACAGGAATAGCCTTACTTTTGCGAGATAAGGCCAAATTGGTATTTTTGCTATAAAATGAAATCCTTCAGTCAAAACAAGTTCAAACTCCTTTGTCCTTCATATATATCAATTCTAAGTAGATTCCATGCATAAACCTCTTTAAATGACCTTGTATGCGAAAGAAACACAGGAATAGCCTTCTTTTGCGGAGTTAAGACGATATTCGGATTTTTGCTTATAAACACCAATTCCTTCAGTCAAAACAAGTTCAAACTCCTTTGTCCTTCATATATACCCATTCTAAGTAGGTTCCATGCATAAACTTCTTTAAATGACCTTGTTTGAGAAAGAAAAACAGGAATAGCCCTACTTTGCGAGATAATGCCAAATTGGTATTTTTGCTATAAAATGAATTCCTTCAGTCAAAACAAGTTCAAACTCCTTTGTCCTTCATATATATCAATTCTAAGTAGATTCCATGCATAAACCTCTTTAAATTAACTTGCTTGGGGAAGAAAAACAGGAATAGCCTTCTTTTGCGAGATAAGGCCAAATTGGTATTTTTGCTATAAAATGAATTCCTTCAGTCAAAAAAAGTTCAAATTCCTTTGTCCTTCATATGTATCAATTCTAAGTAGATTCCATGCATAAACCTCTTTAAATTACCTTGCTTGGGGAAGAAAAACAGGAATAGCCTTACTTTTGCGAGATAAGGCCAAATTGGTATTTTTGCTATAAAATGAATTCCTTCAGTCAAAACAAGTTCAAACTCCTTTGTCCTTTTAATATATAGATTCTATATAGGTTCCATGTATAAAACCTCTTTAAATTACCTTTTTTGGTGAAGAAAAACAGGAATAGTCTTACTTTTGCGAGATAAGGCCAAATTGGTATTTTTGCTATAAAATGAATTCCTTCAGTCAAAACAAGTTCAAATTCCTTTGTCCTTCATATGTATCAATTCTAAGTAGATTCCATGCATAAACCTCTTTAAATGACCTTGTATGCGAAAGAAACACAGGAATAGACTTCTTTTGCGGAGTTAAGACGATATTCGGATTTTTGCTTATAAACACCAATTCCTTCAGTCAAAACAAGTTCAAACTCCTTTGTCCTTCATATATACCCATTCTAAGTAGGTTCCATGCATAAACTTCTTTAAATGACCTTGTTTGAGAAAGAAAAACAGGAATAGCCTTACTTTTGCGAGATAAGGCCAAATTGGTATTTTTGCCATAAAATGAATTCCTTCAGTCAAAACAAGTTCAAACTCCTTTGTCCTTCATATATATCAATTCTAAGTAGGTTCCATGCATAAACATCTTTAAATGACTTGTATGCGAAAGAAACACAGGAATAGCCTTCTTTTGCGGAGTTAAGACGATATTCGGATTTTTGCTTATAAACACCAATTCCTTCAGTCAAAACAAGTTCAAACTCCTTTGTCCTTCAAATATATAAATTCTAAGTAGGTTCCATGCATAAACCTCTTTAAATGACCTTGTTTGAGAAAGACAAACAGGAATAGCCTTACTTTTGCGAGATAAGGCCAAATTGGTATTTTTGCTATAAAATGAAATCCTTCAGTCAAAACAAGTTCAAACTCCTTTGTCCTTCATATATACCCATTCTAAGTAGGTTCCATTAATAAACTTCTTTAAATGACCTTGTTTGAGAAAGACAAACAGGAATAGCCTTACTTTTGCGAGATAAGGCCAAATTGGTATTTTTGCTATAAAATGAAATCCTTCAGTCAAAACAAGTTCAAACTCCTTTGTCCTTCATATATATCAATTCTAAGTAGGTTCCATGCATAAACCTCTTTAAATGACCTTGTATGCGAAAGAAACACAATAATAGCCTTCTTTTGCGGAGTTAAGACGATATTCGGATTTTTGCTTATAAACACCAATTCCTTCAGTCAAAACAAGTTCAAACTCCTTTGTCCTTCATATATATCAATTCTAAGTAGGTTCCATGCATAAACTTCTTTAAATGACCTTGTTTGAGAAAGAAAAACAGGAATAGCCTTACTTTAGCGAGATAATGCCAAATTGGTATTTTTGCTATTAAATGAATTCCTTCAGTCAAAACAAGTTCAAACTCATTTGTCCTTCATATATATCAATTTTAAGTAGATTCCATGCATAAACCTCTTTAAATTAACTTGCTTGGGGAAGAAAAACAGGAATAGCCTTACTTTTGCGAGATAAGGCCAAATTGGTATTTTTGCTATAAAATGAATTCCTTCAGTCAAAACAAGTTCAAACTCCTTTGTCCTTCATATATATAGATTCTATATAGGTTCCATGTATAAAACCTCTTTAAATTACCTTGTTTGTTGAAGAAAAACAGGAATAGTCTTACTTTTGCGAGATAAGGCCAAATTGGTATTTTTGCTATAAAATGAATTCCTTCAGTCAAAACAAGTTCAAATTCCTTTGTCCTTCATATGTATCAATTCTAAGTAGATTCCATGCATAAACCTCTTTAAATGACCTTGTATGCGAAAGAAACACAGGAATAGCCTTCTTTTGCGGCGTTAAGACGATATTCGGATTTTTGCTTATAAACACCAATTCCTTCAGTCAAAACAAGTTCAAACTCCTTTGTCCTTCATATATATAGATTCTATATAGGTTCCATGTATAAAAACTCTTTAAATTACCTTGTTTGAGAAAGAAAAACAGGAATAGCCTTACTTTTGCGAGATAAGGCCAAATTGGTATTTTTGCCATAAAATGAATTCCTTCAGTCAAAACAAGTTCAAACTCATTTGTCCTTCATATATATACATTCTAAGTAGGTGCCATGCATAAACCTCTTTAAATGACCTTGTTTGAGGAAGAAAAACAGGAATAGCCTTACTTTTGCGAGATAAGGCCAAATTGGTATTTTTGCTATAAAATGAAATCCTTCAGTCAAAACAAGTTCAAACTCCTTTGTCCTTCATATATATCAATTCTAAGTAGGTTCCATGCATAAACATCTTTAAATGACCTTGTATGCGAAAGAAACACAGTAATAGCCTTCTTTTGCGGAGTTAAGACGATATTCGGATTTTTGCTTATAAACACCAATTCCTTCAGTCAAAACAAGTTCAAACTCCTTTGTCCTTCATATATACCCATTCTAAGTAGGTTTCATGCATAAACTTATTTAAATTACCTTGTTTGAGAAAGAAAAACAGGAATAGCCTTACTTTAGCGAGATAATGCCAAATTGGTATTTTTGCTATAAAATGAATTCCTTCAGTCAAAACAAGTTCAAACTCCTTTGTCCTTCAAATATATAAATTCTAAGTAGGTTCCATGCATAAACCTCTTTAAATGACCTTGTTTGAGAAAGACAAACAGGAATAGCCTTACTTTTGCGAGATAATGCTAAATTGGTATTTTTGCTATAAAATGAAATCCTTCAGTCAAAACAAGTTCAAACTCCTTTGTCCTTCATATATATCAATTCTAAGTAGATTCCATGCATAAACCTCTTTAAATTAACTTGCTTGGGGAAGAAAAACAGGAATAGCCTTACTTTTGCGAGATAAGGCCAAATTGGTATTTTTGCTATAAAATGAATTCCTTCAGTCAAAACAATTTCAAACTCCTTTGTCCTTCATATATACCCATTCTAAGTAGGTTCCATGCATAAACTTCTTTAAATGACCTTGTTTGAGAAAGACAAACAGGAATAGCCTTACTTTTGCGAGATAATGCCAAATTGGTATTTTTGCCATAAAATGAATTCCTTCAGTCAAAACAAGTTCAAACTCCTTTGTCCTTCATATATATCAATTCTAAGTAGGTTCCATGCATAAACATCTTTAAATGACTTGTATGCGAAAGAAACACAGGAATAGCCTTCTTTTGCGGAGTTAAGACGATATTCGGATTTTTGCTTATAAACACCAATTCCTTCAGTCAAAACAAGTTCAAACTCCTTTGTCCTTCATATATATCAATTCTAAGTAGATTCCATGCATAAACCTCTTTAAATGACCTTGTATGCGAAAGAAACACAGGAATAGCCTTCTTTTGCGGAGTTAAGACGATATTCGGATTTTTGCTTATAAACACCAATTCCTACAGTCAAAACAAGTTCAAACTCCTTTGTCCTTCATATGTATCAATTCTAAGTAGATTCCATGCATAAACCTCTTTAAATTACCTTGCTTGGGGAAGAAAAACAGGAATAGCCTTACTTTTGCGAGATAAGGCCAAATTGGTATTTTTGCTATAAAATGAAATCCTTCAGTCAAAACAAGTTCAAACTCCTTTGTCCTTCATATATATCAATTCTAAGTAGGTTCCATGCATAAACATCTTTAAATGACCTTGTATGCGAAAGAAACACAGGAATAGCCTTCTTTTGCGGAGTTAAGACGATATTCGGATTTTTGCTTATAAACACCAATTCCTTCAGTCAAAACAAGTTCAAAGTCCTTTGTCCTTCATATATACCCATTCTAAGTAGGTGCCATGCATAAACCTCTTTAAATGACCTTGTTTGAGGAAGAAAAACAGGAATAGCCTTACTTTTGCGAGATAAGGCCAAATTGGTATTTTTGCTATAAAATGAAATCCTTCAGTCAAAACAAGTTCAAACTCCTTTGTCCTTCATATATATCAATTCTAAGTAGGTTCCATGCATAAACATCTTTAAATGACCTTGTATGCGAAAGAAACACAGGAATAGCCTTCTTTTGCGGAGTTAAGACGATATTCGGATTTTTGCTTATAAACACCAATTCCTTCAGTCAAAACAAGTTCAAACTCCTTTGTCCTTCATATATACCCATTCTAAGTAGGTTCCATGCATAAACCTCTTTAAATTAACTTGCTTGGGGAAGAAAAACAGGAATAGCCTTACTTTTGCGAGATAAGGCCAAATTGGTATTTTTGCTATAAAATGAATTCCTTCAGTCAAAACAATTTCAAACTCCTTTGTCCTTCATATATACCCATTCTAAGTAGGTTCCATGCATAAACTTCTTTAAATGACCTTGTTTGAGAAAGACAAACAGGAATAGCCTTACTTTTGCGAGATAATGCCAAATTGGTATTTTTGCCATAAAATGAATTCCTTCAGTCAAAACAAGTTCAAACTCCTTTGTCCTTCATATATATCAATTCTAAGTAGGTTCCATGCATAAACATCTTTAAATGACTTGTATGCGAAAGAAACACAGGAATAGCCTTCTTTTGCGGAGTTAAGACGATATTCGGATTTTTGCTTATAAACACCAATTCCTTCAGTCAAAACAAGTTCAAACTCCTTTGTCCTTCAAATATATAAATTCTAAGTAGGTTCCATGCATAAACCTCTTTAAATGACCTTGTTTGAGAAAGACAAACAGGAATAGCTTTACTTTTGCGAGATAAGGCCAAATTGGTATTTTTGCTATAAAATGAAATCCTTCAGTCAAAACAAGTTCAAACTCCTTTGTCCTTCATATATACCCATTCTAAGTAGGTTCCATTAATAAACTTCTTTAAATGACCTTGTTTGAGAAAGACAAACAGGAATAGCCTTACTTTTGCGAGATAAGGCCAAATTGGTATTTTTGCTATAAAATGAAATCCTTCAGTCAAAACAAGTTCAAACTCCTTTGTCCTTCATATATATCAATTCTAAGTAGATTCCATGCATAAACCTCTTTAAATGACCTTGTATGCGAAAGAAACACAGGAATAGCCTTCTTTTGCGGAGTTAAGACGATATTCGGATTTTTGCTTATAAACACCAATTCCTTCAGTCAAAACAAGTTCAAACTCCTTTGTCCTTCATATATACCCATTCTAAGTAGGTTCCATGCATAAACTTCTTTAAATGACCTTGTTTGAGAAAGAAAAACAGGAATAGCCTTACTTTTGCGAGATAATGCCAAATTGGTATTTTTGCTATAAAATGAATTCCTTCAGTCAAAACAAGTTCAAACTCCTTTGTCCTTCATATATATCAATTCTAAGTAGATTCCATGCATAAACCTCTTTAAATTAACTTGCTTGGGGAAGAAAAACAGGAATAGCCTTACTTTTGCGAGATAGGGCCAAATTGGTACTTTTGCTATAAAATGAATTCCTTCAGTCAAAAAAAGTTCAAATTCCTTTGTCCTTCATATGTATCAATTCTAAGTAGATTCCATGCATAAACCTCTTTAAATTACCTTGCTTGGGGAAGAAAAACAGGAATAGCCTTACTTTTGCGAGATAATGCCAAATTGGTATTTTTGCTATAAAATGAATTCCTTCAGTCAAAACAAGTTCAAACTCCTTTGTCCTTTTAATATATAGATTCTATATAGGTTCCATGTATAAAACCTCTTTAAATTACCTTTTTTGGTGAAGAAAAACAGGAATAGTCTTACTTTTGCGAGATGAGGCCAAATTGGTATTTTTGCTATAAAATGAATTCCTTCAGTCAAAACAAGTTCAAACTCCTTTGTCCTTCATATATACCCATTCTAAGTAGGTTCCATTAATAAACTTCTTTAAATGACCTTGTTTGAGAAAGACAAACAGGAATAGCCTTACTTTTGCGAGATAAGGCCAAATTGGTATTTTTGCTATAAAATGAAATCCTTCAGTCAAAATAAGTTCAAACTCCTTTGTCCTTCATATATATCAATTCTAAGTAGGTTCCATGCATAAACCTCTTTAAATGACCTTGTATGCGAAAGAAACACAATAATAGCCTTCTTTTGCGGAGTTAAGACGATATTCGGATTTTTGCTTATAAACACCAATTCCTTCAGTCAAAACAAGTTCAAACTCCTTTGTCCTTCATATATACCCATTCTAAGTAGGTTCCATGCATAAACTTCTTTAAATGACCTTGTTTGAGAAAGAAAAACAGGAATAGCCTTACTTTTGCGAGATAAGGCCAAATTGGTATTTTTGCTATAAAATGAATTCCTTCAGTCAAAACAAGTTCAAACTCATTTGTCCTTCATATATATACATTCTAAGTAGGTGCCATGCATAAACCTCTTTAAATGACCTTGTTTGAGGAAGAAAAACAGGAATAGCCTTACTTTTGCGAGATAAGGCCAAATTGGTATTTTTGCTATAAAATGAAATCCTTCAGTCAAAACAAGTTCAAACTCCTTTGTCCTTCATATATATCAATTCTAAGTAGGTTCCATGCATAAACATCTTTAAATGACCTTGTATGCGAAAGAAACACAGTAATAGCCTTCTTTTGCGGAGTTAAGACGATATTCGGATTTTTGCTTATAAACACCAATTCCTTCAGTCAAAACAAGTTCAAACTCCTTTGTCCTTCATATATACCCATTCTAAGTAGGTTCCATGCATAAACTTCTTTAAATGACCTTGTTTGAGAAAGAAAAACAGGAATAGCCTTACTTTTGCGAGATAAGGCCAAATTGGTATTTTTGCCATAAAATGAATTCCTTCAGTCAAAACAAGTTCAAACTCATTTGTCCTTCATATATATACATTCTAAGTAGGTGCCATGCATAAACCTCTTTAAATGACCTTGTTTGAGGAAGAAAAACAGGAATAGCCTTACTTTTGCGTGATAAGGCCAAATTGGTATTTTTGCTATAAAATGAATTCCTTCAGTCAAAAAAAGTTCAAATTCCTTTGTCCTTAATATGTATCAATTCTAAGTAGATTCCATGCATAAACCTCTTTAAATTAACTTGCTTGGGGAAGAAAAACAGGAATAGCCTTACTTTTGCGAGATAAGGCCAAATTGGTATTTTTGCTATAAAATGAATTCCTTCAGTCAAAACAATTTCAAACTCCTTTGTCCTTCATATATATAGATTCTATATAGGTTCCATGTATAAAACCTCTTTAAATTACCTTGTTTGGTGAAGAAAAACAGGAATAGTCTTACTTTTGCGAGATAATGCCAAATTGGTATTTTTGCTATAAAATGAATTCCTTCAGTCAAAACAAGTTCAAATTCCTTTGTCCTTCATATGTATCAATTCTAAGTAGATTCCATGCATAAACCTCTTTAAATGACCTTGTTTGAGAAAGAAACACAGGAATAGCCTTCTTTTGCGGAGTTAAGACGATATTCGGATTTTTGCTTATAAACACCAATTCCTTCAGTCAAAACAAGTTCAAACTCCTTTGTCCTTCATATATATCAATTCTAAGTAGGTTCCATGCATAAACATCTTTAAATGACTTGTATGCGAAAGAAACACAGGAATAGCCTTCTTTTGCGTAGTTAAGACGATATTCGGATTTTTGCTTATAAACACCAATTCCTTCAGTCAAAACAAGTTCAAACTCCTTTGTCCTTCAAATATATAAATTCTAAGTAGGTTCCATGCATAAACCTCTTTAAATGACCTTGTTTGAGAAAGACAAACAGGAATAGCTTTACTTTTGCGAGATAAGGCCAAATTGGTATTTTTGCTATAAAATGAAATCCTTCAGTCAAAAGAAGTTCAAACTCCTTTGTCCTTCATATATACCCATTCTAAGTAGGTTCCATTAATAAACTTCTTTAAATGACCTTGTTTGAGAAAGACAAACAGGAATAGCCTTACTTTTGCGAGATAAGGCCAAATTGGTATTTTTGCTATAAAATGAAATCCTTCAGTCAAAACAAGTTCAAACTCCTTTGTCCTTCATATATACCCATTCTAAGTAGGTTCCATTAATAAAATTCTTTAAATGACCTTGTTTGAGAAAGACAAACAGGAATAGCCTTACTTTTGCGAGATAAGGCCAAATTGGTATTTTTGCTATAAAATGAAATCCTTCAGTCAAAACAAGTTCAAACTCCTTTGTCCTTCATATATATCAATTCTAAGTAGATTCCATGCATAAACCTCTTTAAATGACCTTGTATGCGAAAGAAACACAGGAATAGCCTTCTTTTGCGGAGTTAAGACGATATTCGGATTTTTGCTTATAAACACCAATTCCTTCAGTCAAAACAAGTTCAAACTCCTTTGTCCTTCATATATACCCATTCTAAGTAGGTTCCATGCATAAACTTCTTTAAATGACCTTGTTTGAGAAAGAAAAACAGGAATAGCCCTACTTTGCGAGATAATGCCAAATTGGTATTTTTGCTATAAAATGAATTCCTTCAGTCAAAACAAGTTCAAACTCCTTTGTCCTTCATATATATCAATTCTAAGTAGATTCCATGCATAAACCTCTTTAAATTAACTTGCTTGGGGAAGAAAAACAGGAATAGCCTTCTTTTGCGAGATAAGGCCAAATTGGTATTTTTGCTATAAAATGAATTCCTTCAGTCAAAAAAAGTTCAAATTCCTTTGTCCTTCATATGTATCAATTCTAAGTAGATTCCATGCATAAACCTCTTTAAATTACCTTGCTTGGGGAAGAAAAACAGGAATAGCCTTACTTTTGCGAGATAAGGCCAAATTGGTATTTTTGCTATAAAATGAAATCCTTCAGTCAAAACAAGTTCAAACTCCTTTGTCCTTCATATATATCAATTCTAAGTAGGATCCATGCATAAACATCTTTAAATGACCTTGTATGCGAAAGAAACACAGGAATAGCCTTCTTTTGCGGAGTTAAGACGATATTCGGATTTTTGCTTATAAACACCAATTCCTTCAGTCAAAACAAGTTCAAAGTCCTTTGTCCTTCATATATACCCATTCTAAGTAGGTTCCATGCATAAACTTCTTTAAATGACCTTGTTTGAGAAAGAAAAACAGGAATAGCCTTACTTTAGCGAGATAATGCCAAATTGGTATTTTTGCTATAAAATGAATTCCTTCAGTCAAAACAAGTTCAAACTCCTTTGTCCTTTTAATATATAGATTCTATATAGGTTCCATGTATAAAACCTCTTTAAATTACCTTTTTTGGTGAAGAAAAACAGGAATAGTCTTACTTTTGCGAGATAAGGCCAAATTGGTATTTTTGCTATAAAATGAATTCCTTCAGTCAAAACAAGTTCAAATTCCTTTGTCCTTCATATGTATCAATTCTAAGTAGATTCCATGCATAAACCTCTTTAAATGACCTTGTATGCGAAAGAAACACAGGAATAGACTTCTTTTGCGGAGTTAAGACGATATTCGGATTTTTGCTTATAAACACCAATTCCTTCAGTCAAAACAAGTTCAAACTCCTTTGTCCTTCATATATACCCATTCTAAGTAGGTTCCATGCATAAACTTCTTTAAATGACCTTGTTTGAGAAAGAAAAACAGGAATAGCCTTACTTTTGCGAGATAAGGCCAAATTGGTATTTTTGCCATAAAATGAATTCCTTCAGTCAAAACAAGTTCAAACTCCTTTGTCCTTCATATATATCAATTCTAAGTAGGTTCCATGCATAAACATCTTTAAATGACTTGTATGCGAAAGAAACACAGGAATAGCCTTCTTTTGCGGAGTTAAGACGATATTCGGATTTTTGCTTATAAACACCAATTCCTTCAGTCAAAACAAGTTCAAACTCCTTTGTCCTTCAAATATATAAATTCTAAGTAGGTTCCATGCATAAACCTCTTTAAATGACCTTGTTTGAGAAAGACAAACAGGAATAGCCTTACTTTTGCGAGATAAGGCCAAATTGGTATTTTTGCTATAAAATGAAATCCTTCAGTCAAAACAAGTTCAAACTCCTTTGTCCTTCATATATACCCATTCTAAGTAGGTTCCATTAATAAACTTCTTTAAATGACCTTGTTTGAGAAAGACAAACAGGAATAGCCTTACTTTTGCGAGATAAGGCCAAATTGGTATTTTTGCTATAAAATGAAATCCTTCAGTCAAAACAAGTTCAAACTCCTTTGTCCTTCATATATATCAATTCTAAGTAGGTTCCATGCATAAACCTCTTTAAATGACCTTGTATGCGAAAGAAACACAATAATAGCCTTCTTTTGCGGAGTTAAGACGATATTCGGATTTTTGCTTATAAACACCAATTCCTTCAGTCAAAACAAGTTCAAACTCCTTTGTCCTTCATATATATCAATTCTAAGTAGGTTCCATGCATAAACTTCTTTAAATGACCTTGTTTGAGAAAGAAAAACAGGAATAGCCTTACTTTAGCGAGATAATGCCAAATTGGTATTTTTGCTATTAAATGAATTCCTTCAGTCAAAACAAGTTCAAACTCATTTGTCCTTCATATATATCAATTTTAAGTAGATTCCATGCATAAACCTCTTTAAATTAACTTGCTTGGGGAAGAAAAACAGGAATAGCCTTACTTTTGCGAGATAAGGCCAAATTGGTATTTTTGCTATAAAATGAATTCCTTCAGTCAAAACAAGTTCAAACTCCTTTGTCCTTCATATATATAGATTCTATATAGGTTCCATGTATAAAACCTCTTTAAATTACCTTGTTTGTTGAAGAAAAACAGGAATAGTCTTACTTTTGCGAGATAAGGCCAAATTGGTATTTTTGCTATAAAATGAATTCCTTCAGTCAAAACAAGTTCAAATTCCTTTGTCCTTCATATGTATCAATTCTAAGTAGATTCCATGCATAAACCTCTTTAAATGACCTTGTATGCGAAAGAAACACAGGAATAGCCTTCTTTTGCGGCGTTAAGACGATATTCGGATTTTTGCTTATAAACACCAATTCCTTCAGTCAAAACAAGTTCAAACTCCTTTGTCCTTCATATATATAGATTCTATATAGGTTCCATGTATAAAAACTCTTTAAATTACCTTGTTTGAGAAAGAAAAACAGGAATAGCCTTACTTTTGCGAGATAAGGCCAAATTGGTATTTTTGCCATAAAATGAATTCCTTCAGTCAAAACAAGTTCAAACTCATTTGTCCTTCATATATATACATTCTAAGTAGGTTCCATGCATAAACATCTTTAAATGACCTTGTATGCGAAAGAAACACAGTAATAGCCTTCTTTTGCGGAGTTAAGACGATATTCGGATTTTTGCTTATAAACACCAATTCCTTCAGTCAAAACAAGTTCAAACTCCTTTGTCCTTCATATATACCCATTCTAAGTAGGTTTCATGCATAAACTTATTTAAATTACCTTGTTTGAGAAAGAAAAACAGGAATAGCCTTACTTTAGCGAGATAATGCCAAATTGGTATTTTTGCTATAAAATGAATTCCTTCAGTCAAAACAAGTTCAAACTCCTTTGTCCTTCAAATATATAAATTCTAAGTAGGTTCCATGCATAAACCTCTTTAAATGACCTTGTTTGAGAAAGACAAACAGGAATAGCCTTACTTTTGCGAGATAATGCTAAATTGGTATTTTTGCTATAAAATGAAATCCTTCAGTCAAAACAAGTTCAAACTCCTTTGTCCTTCATATATATCAATTCTAAGTAGATTCCATGCATAAACCTCTTTAAATTAACTTGCTTGGGGAAGAAAAACAGGAATAGCCTTACTTTTGCGAGATAAGGCCAAATTGGTATTTTTGCTATAAAATGAATTCCTTCAGTCAAAACAATTTCAAACTCCTTTGTCCTTCATATATACCCATTCTAAGTAGGTTCCATGCATAAACTTCTTTAAATGACCTTGTTTGAGAAAGACAAACAGGAATAGCCTTACTTTTGCGAGATAATGCCAAATTGGTATTTTTGCCATAAAATGAATTCCTTCAGTCAAAACAAGTTCAAACTCCTTTGTCCTTCATATATATCAATTCTAAGTAGGTTCCATGCATAAACATCTTTAAATGACTTGTATGCGAAAGAAACACAGGAATAGCCTTCTTTTGCGGAGTTAAGACGATATTCGGATTTTTGCTTATAAACACCAATTCCTTCAGTCAAAACAAGTTCAAACTCCTTTGTCCTTCATATATATCAATTCTAAGTAGATTCCATGCATAAACCTCTTTAAATGACCTTGTATGCGAAAGAAACACAGGAATAGCCTTCTTTTGCGGAGTTAAGACGATATTCGGATTTTTGCTTATAAACACCAATTCCTACAGTCAAAACAAGTTCAAACTCCTTTGTCCTTCATATGTATCAATTCTAAGTAGATTCCATGCATAAACCTCTTTAAATTACCTTGCTTGGGGAAGAAAAACAGGAATAGCCTTACTTTTGCGAGATAAGGCCAAATTGGTATTTTTGCTATAAAATGAAATCCTTCAGTCAAAACAAGTTCAAACTCCTTTGTCCTTCATATATATCAATTCTAAGTAGGTTCCATGCATAAACATCTTTAAATGACCTTGTATGCGAAAGAAACACAGGAATAGCCTTCTTTTGCGGAGTTAAGACGATATTCGGATTTTTGCTTATAAACACCAATTCCTTCAGTCAAAACAAGTTCAAACTCCTTTGTCCTTCATATATACCCATTCTAAGTAGGTTCCATGCATAAACCTCTTTAAATTAACTTGCTTGGGGAAGAAAAACAGGAATAGCCTTACTTTTGCGAGATAAGGCCAAATTGGTATTTTTGCTATAAAATGAATTCCTTCAGTCAAAACAATTTCAAACTCCTTTGTCCTTCATATATACCCATTCTAAGTAGGTTCCATGCATAAACATCTTTAAATGACTTGTATGCGAAAGAAACACAGGAATAGCCTTCTTTTGCGGAGTTAAGACGATATTCGGATTTTTGCTTATAAACACCAATTCCTTCAGTCAAAACAAGTTCAAACTCCTTTGTCCTTCAAATATATAAATTCTAAGTAGGTTCCATGCATAAACCTCTTTAAATGACCTTGTTTGAGAAAGACAAACAGGAATAGCTTTACTTTTGCGAGATAAGGCCAAATTGGTATTTTTGCTATAAAATGAAATCCTTCAGTCAAAACAAGTTCAAACTCCTTTGTCCTTCATATATACCCATTCTAAGTAGGTTCCATTAATAAACTTCTTTAAATGACCTTGTTTGAGAAAGACAAACAGGAATAGCCTTACTTTTGCGAGATAAGGCCAAATTGGTATTTTTGCTATAAAATGAAATCCTTCAGTCAAAACAAGTTCAAACTCCTTTGTCCTTCATATATATCAATTCTAAGTAGATTCCATGCATAAACCTCTTTAAATGACCTTGTATGCGAAAGAAACACAGGAATAGCCTTCTTTTGCGGAGTTAAGACGATATTCGGATTTTTGCTTATAAACACCAATTCCTTCAGTCAAAACAAGTTCAAACTCCTTTGTCCTTCATATATACCCATTCTAAGTAGGTTCCATGCATAAACTTCTTTAAATGACCTTGTTTGAGAAAGAAAAACAGGAATAGCCTTACTTTTGCGAGATAATGCCAAATTGGTATTTTTGCTATAAAATGAATTCCTTCAGTCAAAACAAGTTCAAACTCCTTTGTCCTTCATATATATCAATTCTAAGTAGATTCCATGCATAAACCTCTTTAAATTAACTTGCTTGGGGAAGAAAAACAGGAATAGCCTTACTTTTGCGAGATAGGGCCAAATTGGTACTTTTGCTATAAAATGAATTCCTTCAGTCAAAAAAAGTTCAAATTCCTTTGTCCTTCATATGTATCAATTCTAAGTAGATTCCATGCATAAACCTCTTTAAATTACCTTGCTTGGGGAAGAAAAACAGGAATAGCCTTACTTTTGCGAGATAATGCCAAATTGGTATTTTTGCTATAAAATGAATTCCTTCAGTCAAAACAAGTTCAAACTCCTTTGTCCTTTTAATATATAGATTCTATATAGGTTCCATGTATAAAACCTCTTTAAATTACCTTTTTTGGTGAAGAAAAACAGGAATAGTCTTACTTTTGCGAGATGAGGCCAAATTGGTATTTTTGCTATAAAATGAATTCCTTCAGTCAAAACAAGTTCAAACTCCTTTGTCCTTCATATATACCCATTCTAAGTAGGTTCCATTAATAAACTTCTTTAAATGACCTTGTTTGAGAAAGACAAACAGGAATAGCCTTACTTTTGCGAGATAAGGCCAAATTGGTATTTTTGCTATAAAATGAAATCCTTCAGTCAAAATAAGTTCAAACTCCTTTGTCCTTCATATATATCAATTCTAAGTAGGTTCCATGCATAAACCTCTTTAAATGACCTTGTATGCGAAAGAAACACAATAATAGCCTTCTTTTGCGGAGTTAAGACGATATTCGGATTTTTGCTTATAAACACCAATTCCTTCAGTCAAAACAAGTTCAAACTCCTTTGTCCTTCATATATACCCATTCTAAGTAGGTTCCATGCATAAACTTCTTTAAATGACCTTGTTTGAGAAAGAAAAACAGGAATAGCCTTACTTTTGCGAGATAAGGCCAAATTGGTATTTTTGCTATAAAATGAATTCCTTCAGTCAAAACAAGTTCAAACTCATTTGTCCTTCATATATATACATTCTAAGTAGGTGCCATGCATAAACCTCTTTAAATGACCTTGTTTGAGGAAGAAAAACAGGAATAGCCTTACTTTTGCGAGATAAGGCCAAATTGGTATTTTTGCTATAAAATGAAATCCTTCAGTCAAAACAAGTTCAAACTCCTTTGTCCTTCATATATATCAATTCTAAGTAGGTTCCATGCATAAACATCTTTAAATGACCTTGTATGCGAAAGAAACACAGTAATAGCCTTCTTTTGCGGAGTTAAGACGATATTCGGATTTTTGCTTATAAACACCAATTCCTTCAGTCAAAACAAGTTCAAACTCCTTTGTCCTTCATATATACCCATTCTAAGTAGGTTCCATGCATAAACTTCTTTAAATGACCTTGTTTGAGAAAGAAAAACAGGAATAGCCTTACTTTTGCGAGATAAGGCCAAATTGGTATTTTTGCCATAAAATGAATTCCTTCAGTCAAAACAAGTTCAAACTCATTTGTCCTTCATATATATACATTCTAAGTAGGTGCCATGCATAAACCTCTTTAAATGACCTTGTTTGAGGAAGAAAAACAGGAATAGCCTTACTTTTGCGTGATAAGGCCAAATTGGTATTTTTGCTATAAAATGAATTCCTTCAGTCAAAAAAAGTTCAAATTCCTTTGTCCTTAATATGTATCAATTCTAAGTAGATTCCATGCATAAACCTCTTTAAATTAACTTGCTTGGGGAAGAAAAACAGGAATAGCCTTACTTTTGCGAGATAAGGCCAAATTGGTATTTTTGCTATAAAATGAATTCCTTCAGTCAAAACAATTTCAAACTCCTTTGTCCTTCATATATATAGATTCTATATAGGTTCCATGTATAAAACCTCTTTAAATTACCTTGTTTGGTGAAGAAAAACAGGAATAGTCTTACTTTTGCGAGATAATGCCAAATTGGTATTTTTGCTATAAAATGAATTCCTTCAGTCAAAACAAGTTCAAATTCCTTTGTCCTTCATATGTATCAATTCTAAGTAGATTCCATGCATAAACCTCTTTAAATGACCTTGTTTGAGAAAGAAACACAGGAATAGCCTTCTTTTGCGGAGTTAAGACGATATTCGGATTTTTGCTTATAAACACCAATTCCTTCAGTCAAAACAAGTTCAAACTCCTTTGTCCTTCATATATATCAATTCTAAGTAGGTTCCATGCATAAACATCTTTAAATGACTTGTATGCGAAAGAAACACAGGAATAGCCTTCTTTTGCGTAGTTAAGACGATATTCGGATTTTTGCTTATAAACACCAATTCCTTCAGTCAAAACAAGTTCAAACTCCTTTGTCCTTCAAATATATAAATTCTAAGTAGGTTCCATGCATAAACCTCTTTAAATGACCTTGTTTGAGAAAGACAAACAGGAATAGCTTTACTTTTGCGAGATAAGGCCAAATTGGTATTTTTGCTATAAAATGAAATCCTTCAGTCAAAAGAAGTTCAAACTCCTTTGTCCTTCATATATACCCATTCTAAGTAGGTTCCATTAATAAACTTCTTTAAATGACCTTGTTTGAGAAAGACAAACAGGAATAGCCTTACTTTTGCGAGATAAGGCCAAATTGGTATTTTTAATATAAAATGAAATCCTTCAGTCAAAACAAGTTCAAACTCCTTTGTCCTTCATATATATCAATTCTAAGTAGATTCCATGCATAAACCTCTTTAAATGACCTTGTATGCGAAAGAAACACAGGAATAGCCTTCTTTTGCGGAGTTAAGACGATATTCGGATTTTTGCTTATAAACACCAATTCCTTCAGTCAAAACAAGTTCAAACTCCTTTGTCCTTCATATATACCCATTCTAAGTAGGTTCCATGCATAAACTTCTTTAAATGACCTTGTTTGAGAAAGAAAAACAGGAATAGCCCTACTTTGCGAGATAGTGCCAAATTGGTATTTTTGCTATAAAATGAATTCCTTCAGTCAAAACAAGTTCAAACTCCTTTGTCCTTCATATATATCAATTCTAAGTAGATTCCATGCATAAACCTCTTTAAATTAACTTGCTTGGGGAAGAAAAACAGGAATAGCCTTTCTTTTGCGAGATAAGGCCAAATTGGTATTTTTGCTATAAAATGAATTCCTTCAGTCAAAAAAAGTTCAAATTCCTTTGTCCTTCATATGTATCAATTCTAAGTAGATTCCATGCATAAACCTCTTTAAATTACCTTGCTTGGGGAAGAAAAACAGGAATAGCCTTACTTTTGCGAGATAAGGCCAAATTGGTATTTTTGCTATAAAATGAAATCCTTCAGTCAAAACAAGTTCAAACTCCTTTGTCCTTCATATATATCAATTCTAAGTAGGTTCCATGCATAAACATCTTTAAATGACCTTGTATGCGAAAGAAACACAGGAATAGCCTTCTTTTGCGGAGTTAAGACGATATTCGGATTTTTGCTTATAAACACCAATTCCTTCAGTCAAAACAAGTTCAAAGTCCTTTGTCCTTCATATATACCCATTCTAAGTAGGTTCCATGCATAAACTTCTTTAAATGACCTTGTTTGAGAAAGAAAAACAGGAATAGCCTTACTTTAGCGAGATAATGCCAAATTGGTATTTTTGCTATAAAATGAATTCCTTCAGTCAAAACAAGTTCAAACTCCTTTGTCCTTTTAATATATAGATTCTATATAGGTTCCATGTATAAAACCTCTTTAAATTACCTTTTTTGGTGAAGAAAAACAGGAATAGTCTTACTTTTGCGAGATAAGGCCAAATTGGTATTTTTGCCATAAAATGAATTCCTTCAGTCAAAACAAGTTCAAACTCCGTTGTCCTTCATATATATCAATTCTAAGTAGGTTCCATGCATAAACATCTTTAAATGACTTGTATGCGAAAGAAAAACAGGAATAGCCTTCTTTTGCGGAGTTAAGACGATATTCGGATTTTTGCTTATAAACACCAATTCCTTCAGTCAAAACAAGTTCAAACTCCTTTGTCCTTCAAATATATAAATTCTAAGTAGGTTCCATGCATAAACCTCTTTAAATGACCTTGTTTGAGAAAGACAAACAGGAATAGCCTTACTTTTGCGAGATAAGGCCAAATTGGTATTTTTGCTATAAAATGAAATCCTTCAGTCAAAACAAGTTCAAACTCCTTTGTCCTTCATATATACCCATTCTAAGTAGGTTCCATTAATAAACTTCTTTAAATGACCTTGTTTGAGAAAGACAAACAGGAATAGCCTTACTTTTGCGAGATAAGGCCAAATTGGTATTTTTGCTATAAAATGAAATCCTTCAGTCAAAACAAGTTCAAACTCCTTTGTCCTTCATATATATCAATTCTAAGTAGGTTCCATGCATAAACCTCTTTAAATGACCTTGTATGCGAAAGAAACACAATAATAGCCTTCTTTTGCGGAATTAAGACGATATTCGGATTTTTGCTTATAAACACCAATTCCTTCAGTCAAAACAAGTTCAAACTCCTTTGTCCTTCATATATACCCATTCTAAGTAGGTTCCATGCATAAACTTCTTTAAATGACCTTGTTTGAGAAAGAAAAACAGGAATAGCCTTACTTTTGCGAGATAAGGCCAAATTGGTATTTTTGCTATAAAATGAAATCCTTCAGTCAAAACAAGTTCAAACTCCTTTGTCCTTCATATATATCAATTCTAAGTAGGTTCCATGCATAAACTTCTTTAAATGACCTTGTTTGAGAAAGAAAAACAGGAATAGCCTTACCTTTGCGAGATAAGGCCAAATTGGTATTTTTGCTATAAAATGAATTTCTTCAGTCAAAACAAGTTCAAACTCCTTTGTCCTTCATATATATAGATTCTATATAGGTTCCATGTATAAAAACTCTTTAAATTACCTTGTTTGAGAAAGAAAAACAGGAATAGCCTTACTTTTGCGAGATAAGGCCAAATTGGTATTTTTGCCATAAAATGAATTCCTTCAGTCAAAACAAGTTCAAACTCATTTGTCCTTCATATATATACATTCTAAGTAGGTGCCATGCATAAACCTCTTTAAATGACCTTGTTTGAGGAAGAAAAACAGGAATAGCCTTACTTTTGCGAGATAAGGCCAAATTGGTATTTTTGCTATAAAATGAAATCCTTCAGTCAAAACAAGTTCAAACTCCTTTGTCCTTCATATATATCAATTCTAAGTAGGTTCCATGCATAAACATCTTTAAATGACCTTGTATGCGAAAGAAACACAGTAATAGCCTTCTTTTGCGGAGTTAAGACGATATTCGGATTTTTGCTTATAAACACCAATTCCTTCAGTCAAAACAAGTTCAAACTCCTTTGTCCTTCATATATACCCATTCTAAGTAGGTTCCATGCATAAACTTCTTTAAATGACCTTGTTTGAGAAAGAAAAACAGGAATAGCCTTACTTTTGCGAGATAAGGCCAAAATGGTATTTTTGCTATAAAATGAAATCCTTCAGTCAAAACAAGTTCAAACTCCTTTGTCCTTCATATATATCAATTCTAAGTAGGTTCCATGCATAAACATCTTTAAATGACCTTGTATGCGAAAGAAACACAGGAATAGCCTTCTTTTGCGGAGTTAAGACGATATTCGGATTTTTGCTTATAAACACCAATTCCTTCAGTCAAAACAAGTTCAAACTCCTTTGTCCTTCATATATACCCATTCTAAGTAGGTTCCATGCATAAACTTCTTTAAATGACCTTGTTTGAGAAAGAAAAACAGGAATAGCCTTACTTTTGCGAGATAATGCCAAATTGGTATTTTTGCTATAAAATGAATTCCTTCAGTCAAAACAAGTTCAAACTCCTTTGTCCTTCATATATATCAATTCTAAGTAGATTCCATGCATAAACCTCTTTAAATTAACTTGCTTGGGGAAGAAAAACAGGAATAGCCTTACTTTTGCGAGATAGGGCCAAATTGGTACTTTTGCTATAAAATGAATTCCTTCAGTCAAAAAAAGTTCAAATTCCTTTGTCCTTCATATGTATCAATTCTAAGTAGATTCCATGCATAAACCTCTTTAAATTACCTTGCTTGGGGAAGAAAAACAGGAATAGCCTTACTTTTGCGAGATAATGCCAAATTGGTATTTTTGCTATAAAATGAATTCCTTCAGTCAAAACAAGTTCAAACTCCTTTGTCCTTTTAATATATAGATTCTATATAGGTTCCATGTATAAAACCTCTTTAAATTACCTTTTTTGGTGAAGAAAAACAGGAATAGTCTTACTTTTGCGAGATGAGGCCAAATTGGTATTTTTGCTATAAAATGAATTCCTTCAGTCAAAACAAGTTCAAACTCCTTTGTCCTTCATATATACCCATTCTAAGTAGGTTCCATTAATAAACTTCTTTAAATGACCTTGTTTGAGAAAGACAAACAGGAATAGCCTTACTTTTGCGAGATAAGGCCAAATTGGTATTTTTGCTATAAAATGAAATCCTTCAGTCAAAATAAGTTCAAACTCCTTTGTCCTTCATATATATCAATTCTAAGTAGGTTCCATGCATAAACCTCTTTAAATGACCTTGTATGCGAAAGAAACACAATAATAGCCTTCTTTTGCGGAGTTAAGACGATATTCGGATTTTTGCTTATAAACACCAATTCCTTCAGTCAAAACAAGTTCAAACTCCTTTGTCCTTCATATATACCCATTCTAAGTAGGTTCCATGCATAAACTTCTTTAAATGACCTTGTTTGAGAAAGAAAAACAGGAATAGCCTTACTTTTGCGAGATAAGGCCAAATTGGTATTTTTGCTATAAAATGAATTCCTTCAGTCAAAACAAGTTCAAACTCATTTGTCCTTCATATATATACATTCTAAGTAGGTGCCATGCATAAACCTCTTTAAATGACCTTGTTTGAGGAAGAAAAACAGGAATAGCCTTACTTTTGCGAGATAAGGCCAAATTGGTATTTTTGCTATAAAATGAAATCCTTCAGTCAAAACAAGTTCAAACTCCTTTGTCCTTCATATATATCAATTCTAAGTAGGTTCCATGCATAAACATCTTTAAATGACCTTGTATGCGAAAGAAACACAGTAATAGCCTTCTTTTGCGGAGTTAAGACGATATTCGGATTTTTGCTTATAAACACCAATTCCTTCAGTCAAAACAAGTTCAAACTCCTTTGTCCTTCATATATACCCATTCTAAGTAGGTTCCATGCATAAACTTCTTTAAATGACCTTGTTTGAGAAAGAAAAACAGGAATAGCCTTACTTTTGCGAGATAAGGCCAAATTGGTATTTTTGCCATAAAATGAATTCCTTCAGTCAAAACAAGTTCAAACTCATTTGTCCTTCATATATATACATTCTAAGTAGGTGCCATACATAAACCTCTTTAAATGACCTTGTTTGAGGAAGAAAAACAGGAATAGCCTTACTTTTGCGAGATAAGGCCAAATTGGTATTTTTGCTATAAAATGAATTCCTTCAGTCAAAAAAAGTTCAAATTCCTTTGTCCTTAATATGTATCAATTCTAAGTAGATTCCATGCATAAACCTCTTTAAATTAACTTGCTTGGGGAAGAAAAACAGGAATAGCCTTACTTTTGCGAGATAAGGCCAAATTGGTATTTTTGCTATAAAATGAATTCCTTCAGTCAAAACAATTTCAAACTCCTTTGTCCTTCATATATATAGATTCTATATAGGTTCCATGTATAAAACCTCTTTAAATTACCTTGTTTGGTGAAGAAAAACAGGAATAGTCTTACTTTTGCGAGATAATGCCAAATTGGTATTTTTGCTATAAAATGAATTCGTTCAGTCAAAACAAGTTCAAATTCCTTTGTCCTTCATATGTATCAATTCTAAGTAGATTCCATGCATAAACCTCTTTAAATGACCTTGTTTGAGAAAGAAACACAGGAATAGCCTTCTTTTGCGGAGTTAAGACGATATTCGGATTTTTGCTTATAAACACCAATTCCTTCAGTCAAAACAAGTTCAAACTCCTTTGTCCTTCATATATATCAATTCTAAGTAGGTTCCATGCATAAACATCTTTAAATGACTTGTATGCGAAAGAAACACAGGAATAGCCTTCTTTTGCGTAGTTAAGACGATATTCGGATTTTTGCTTATAAACACCAATTCCTTCAGTCAAAACAAGTTCAAACTCCTTTGTCCTTCAAATATATAAATTCTAAGTAGGTTCCATGCATAAACCTCTTTAAATGACCTTGTTTGAGAAAGACAAACAGGAATAGCTTTACTTTTGCGAGATAAGGCCAAATTGGTATTTTTGCTATAAAATGAAATCCTTCAGTCAAAAGAAGTTCAAACTCCTTTGTCCTTCATATATACCCATTCTAAGTAGGTTCCATTAATAAACTTCTTTAAATGACCTTGTTTGAGAAAGACAAACAGGAATAGCCTTACTTTTGCGAGATAAGGCCAAATTGGTATTTTTGCTATAAAATGAAATCCTTCAGTCAAAACAAGTTCAAACTCCTTTGTCCTTCATATATATCAATTCTAAGTAGATTCCATGCATAAACCTCTTTAAATGACCTTGTATGCGAAAGAAACACAGGAATAGCCTTCTTTTGCGGAGTTAAGACGATATTCGGATTTTTGCTTATAAACACCAATTCCTTCAGTCAAAACAAGTTCAAACTCCTTTGTCCTTCATATATACCCATTCTAAGTAGGTTCCATGCATAAACTTCTTTAAATGACCTTGTTTGAGAAAGAAAAACAGGAATAGCCCTACTTTGCGAGATAGTGCCAAATTGGTATTTTTGCTATAAAATGAATTCCTTCAGTCAAAACAAGTTCAAACTCCTTTGTCCTTCATATATATCAATTCTAAGTAGATTCCATGCATAAACCTCTTTAAATTACCTTGCTTGGGGAAGAAAAACAGGAATAGCCTTACTTTTGCGAGATAAGGCCAAATTGGTATTTTTGCTATAAAATGAAATCCTTCAGTCAAAACAAGTTCAAACTCCTTTGTCCTTCATATATATCAATTCTAAGTAGGTTCCATGCATAAACATCTTTAAATGACCTTGTATGCGAAAGAAACACAGGAATAGCCTTCTTTTGCGGAGTTAAGACGATATTCGGATTTTTGCTTATAAACACCAATTCCTTCAGTCAAAACAAGTTCAAAGTCCTTTGTCCTTCATATATACCCATTCTAAGTAGGTTCCATGCATAAACTTCTTTAAATGACCTTGTTTGAGAAAGAAAAACAGGAATAGCCTTACTTTAGCGAGATAATGCCAAATTGGTATTTTTGCTATAAAATGAATTCCTTCAGTCAAAACAAGTTCAAACTCCTTTGTCCTTTTAATATATAGATTCTATATAGGTTCCATGTATAAAACCTCTTTAAATTACCTTTTTTGGTGAAGAAAAACAGGAATAGTCTTACTTTTGCGAGATAAGGCCAAATTGGTATTTTTGCCATAAAATGAATTCCTTCAGTCAAAACAAGTTCAAACTCCGTTGTCCTTCATATATATCAATTCTAAGTAGGTTCCATGCATAAACATCTTTAAATGACTTGTATGCGAAAGAAAAACAGGAATAGCCTTCTTTTGCGGAGTTAAGACGATATTCGGATTTTTGCTTATAAACACCAATTCCTTCAGTCAAAACAAGTTCAAACTCCTTTGTCCTTCAAATATATAAATTCTAAGTAGGTTCCATGCATAAACCTCTTTAAATGACCTTGTTTGAGAAAGACAAACAGGAATAGCCTTACTTTTGCGAGATAAGGCCAAATTGGTATTTTTGCTATAAAATGAAATCCTTCAGTCAAAACAAGTTCAAACTCCTTTGTCCTTCATATATACCCATTCTAAGTAGGTTCCATTAATAAACTTCTTTAAATGACCTTGTTTGAGAAAGACAAACAGGAATAGCCTTACTTTTGCGAGATAAGGCCAAATTGGTATTTTTGCTATAAAATGAAATCCTTCAGTCAAAACAAGTTCAAACTCCTTTGTCCTTCATATATATCAATTCTAAGTAGGTTCCATGCATAAACCTCTTTAAATGACCTTGTATGCGAAAGAAACACAATAATAGCCTTCTTTTGCGGAATTAAGACGATATTCGGATTTTTGCTTATAAACACCAATTCCTTCAGTCAAAACAAGTTCAAACTCCTTTGTCCTTCATATATACCCATTCTAAGTAGGTTCCATGCATAAACTTCTTTAAATGACCTTGTTTGAGAAAGAAAAACAGGAATAGCCTTACTTTTGCGAGATAAGGCCAAATTGGTATTTTTGCTATAAAATGAAATCCTTCAGTCAAAACAAGTTCAAACTCCTTTGTCCTTCATATATATCAATTCTAAGTAGGTTCCATGCATAAACTTCTTTAAATGACCTTGTTTGAGAAAGAAAAACAGGAATAGCCTTACTTTTGCGAGATAAGGCCAAATTGGTATTTTTGCTAAAAAATGAATTTCTTCAGTCAAAACAAGTTCAAACTCCTTTGTCCTTCATATATATAGATTCTATATAGGTTCCATGTATAAAAACTCTTTAAATTACCTTGTTTGAGAAAGAAAAACAGGAATAGCCTTACTTTTGCGAGATAAGGCCAAATTGGTATTTTTGCCATAAAATGAATTCCTTCAGTCAAAACAAGTTCAAACTCATTTGTCCTTCATATATATACATTCTAAGTAGGTGCCATGCATAAACCTCTTTAAATGACCTTGTTTGAGGAAGAAAAACAGGAATAGCCTTACTTTTGCGAGATAAGGCCAAATTGGTATTTTTGCTATAAAATGAAATCCTTCAGTCAAAACAAGTTCAAACTCCTTTGTCCTTCATATATATCAATTCTAAGTAGGTTCCATGCATAAACATCTTTAAATGACCTTGTATGCGAAAGAAACACAGTAATAGCCTTCTTTTGCGGAGTTAAGACGATATTCGGATTTTTGCTTATAAACACCAATTCCTTCAGTCAAAACAAGTTCAAACTCCTTTGTCCTTCATATATACCCATTCTAAGTAGGTTCCATGCATAAACTTCTTTAAATGACCTTGTTTGAGAAAGAAAAACAGGAATAGCCTTACTTTTGCGAGATAAGGCCAAAATGGTATTTTTGCTATAAAATGAAATCCTTCAGTCAAAACAAGTTCAAACTCCTTTGTCCTTCATATATATCAATTCTAAGTAGGTTCCATGCATAAACATCTTTAAATGACCTTGTATGCGAAAGAAACACAGTAATAGCCTTCTTTTGCGGAGTTAAGACGATATTCGGATTTTTGCTTATAAACACCAATTCCTTCAGTCAAAACAAGTTCAAACTCCTTTGTCCTTCATATATACCCATTCTAAGTAGGTTCCATGCATAAACTTCTTTAAATGACCTTGTTTGAGAAAGAAAAACAGGAATAGCCTTACTTTTGCGAGATAATGCCAAATTGGTATTTTTGCTATAAAATGAATTCCTTCAGTCAAAACAAGTTCAAACTCCTTTGTCCTTCATATATATCAATTCTAAGTAGATTCCATGCATAAACCTCTTTAAATTAACTTGCTTGGGGAAGAAAAACAGGAATAGCCTTACTTTTGCGAGATAGGGCCAAATTGGTACTTTTGCTATAAAATGAATTCCTTCAGTCAAAAAAAGTTCAAATTCCTTTGTCCTTCATATGTATCAATTCTAAGTAGATTCCATGCATAAACCTCTTTAAATTACCTTGCTTGGGGAAGAAAAACAGGAATAGCCTTACTTTTGCGAGATAATGCCAAATTGGTATTTTTGCTATAAAATGAATTCCTTCAGTCAAAACAAGTTCAAACTCCTTTGTCCTTTTAATATATAGATTCTATATAGGTTCCATGTATAAAACCTCTTTAAATTACCTTTTTTGGTGAAGAAAAACAGGAATAGTCTTACTTTTGCGAGATGAGGCCAAATTGGTATTTTTGCTATAAAATGAATTCCTTCAGTCAAAACAAGTTCAAACTCCTTTGTCCTTCATATATACCCATTCTAAGTAGGTTCCATTAATAAACTTCTTTAAATGACCTTGTTTGAGAAAGACAAACAGGAATAGCCTTACTTTTGCGAGATAAGGCCAAATTGGTATTTTTGCTATAAAATGAAATCCTTCAGTCAAAATAAGTTCAAACTCCTTTGTCCTTCATATATATCAATTCTAAGTAGGTTCCATGCATAAACCTCTTTAAATGACCTTGTATGCGAAAGAAACACAATAATAGCCTTCTTTTGCGGAGTTAAGACGATATTCGGATTTTTGCTTATAAACACCAATTCCTTCAGTCAAAACAAGTTCAAACTCCTTTGTCCTTCATATATACCCATTCTAAGTAGGTTCCATGCATAAACTTCTTTAAATGACCTTGTTTGAGAAAGAAAAACAGGAATAGCCTTACTTTTGCGAGATAAGGCCAAATTGGTATTTTTGCTATAAAATGAAATCCTTCAGTCAAAACAAGTTCAAACTCCTTTGTCCTTCATATATATCAATTCTAAGTAGGTTCCATGCATAAACATCTTTAAATGACCTTGTATGCGAAAGAAACACAGTAATAGCCTTCTTTTGCGGAGTTAAGACGATATTCGGATTTTTGCTTATAAACACCAATTCCTTCAGTCAAAACAAGTTCAAACTCCTTTGTCCTTCATATATACCCATTCTAAGTAGGTTCCATGCATAAACTTCTTTAAATGACCTTGTTTGAGAAAGAAAAACAGGAATAGCCTTACTTTTGCGAGATAAGGCCAAATTGGTATTTTTGCCATAAAATGAATTCCTTCAGTCAAAACAAGTTCAAACTCATTTGTCCTTCATATATATACATTCTAAGTAGGTGCCATGCATAAACCTCTTTAAATGACCTTGTTTGAGGAAGAAAAACAGGAATAGCCTTACTTTTGCGAGATAAGGCCAAATTGGTATTTTTGCTATAAAATGAATTCCTTCAGTCAAAAAAAGTTCAAATTCCTTTGTCCTTAATATGTATCAATTCTAAGTAGATTCCATGCATAAACCTCTTTAAATTAACTTGCTTGGGGAAGAAAAACAGGAATAGCCTTACTTTTGCGAGATAAGGCCAAATTGGTATTTTTGCTATAAAATGAATTCCTTCAGTCAAAACAATTTCAAACTCCTTTGTCCTTCATATATATAGATTCTATATAGGTTCCATGTATAAAACCTCTTTAAATTACCTTGTTTGGTGAAGAAAAACAGGAATAGTCTTACTTTTGCGAGATAATGCCAAATTGGTATTTTTGCTATAAAATGAATTCCTTCAGTCAAAACAAGTTCAAATTCCTTTGTCCTTCATATGTATCAATTCTAAGTAGATTCCATGCATAAACCTCTTTAAATGACCTTGTTTGAGAAAGAAACACAGGAATAGCCTTCTTTTGCGGAGTTAAGACGATATTCGGATTTTTGCTTATAAACACCAATTCCTTCAGTCAAAACAAGTTCAAACTCCTTTGTCCTTCATATATATCAATTCTAAGTAGGTTCCATGCATAAACATCTTTAAATGACTTGTATGCGAAAGAAACACAGGAATAGCCTTCTTTTGCGTAGTTAAGACGATATT
Organism: Odontesthes bonariensis; assembly: GCF_027942865.1. Taxonomy (NCBI): domain Eukaryota; kingdom Metazoa; phylum Chordata; class Actinopteri; order Atheriniformes; family Atherinopsidae; genus Odontesthes; species Odontesthes bonariensis. The sequence continues at coordinate 29,379,830 of NC_134511.1, forward strand.
CGGATTTTTGCTTATAAACACCAATTCCTTCAGTCAAAACAAGTTCAAACTCCTTTGTCCTTCAAATATATAAATTCTAAGTAGGTTCCATGCATAAACCTCTTTAAATGACCTTGTTTGAGAAAGACAAACAGGAATAGCTTTACTTTTGCGAGATAAGGCCAAATTGGTATTTTTGCTATAAAATGAAATCCTTCAGTCAAAAGAAGTTCAAACTCCTTTGTCCTTCATATATACCCATTCTAAGTAGGTTCCATTAATAAACTTCTTTAAATGACCTTGTTTGAGAAAGACAAACAGGAATAGCCTTACTTTTGCGAGATAAGGCCAAATTGGTATTTTTGCTATAAAATGAAATCCTTCAGTCAAAACAAGTTCAAACTCCTTTGTCCTTCATATATATCAATTCTAAGTAGATTCCATGCATAAACCTCTTTAAATGACCTTGTATGCGAAAGAAACACAGGAATAGCCTTCTTTTGCGGAGTTAAGACGATATTCGGATTTTTGCTTATAAACACCAATTCCTTCAGTCAAAACAAGTTCAAACTCCTTTGTCCTTCATATATACCCATTCTAAGTAGGTTCCATGCATAAACTTCTTTAAATGACCTTGTTTGAGAAAGAAAAACAGGAATAGCCCTACTTTGCGAGATAGTGCCAAATTGGTATTTTTGCTATAAAATGAATTCCTTCAGTCAAAACAAGTTCAAACTCCTTTGTCCTTCATATATATCAATTCTAAGTAGGTTCCATGCATAAACCTCTTTAAATTAACTTGCTTGGGGAAGAAAAACAGGAATAGCCTTTCTTTTGCGAGATAAGGCCAAATTGGTATTTTTGCTATAAAATGAATTCCTTCAGTCAAAAAAAGTTCAAATTCCTTTGTCCTTCATATGTATCAATTCTAAGTAGATTCCATGCATAAACCTCTTTAAATTACCTTGCTTGGGGAAGAAAAACAGGAATAGCCTTACTTTTGCGAGATAAGGCCAAATTGGTATTTTTGCTATAAAATGAAATCCTTCAGTCAAAACAAGTTCAAACTCCTTTGTCCTTCATATATATCAATTCTAAGTAGGTTCCATGCATAAACATCTTTAAATGACCTTGTATGCGAAAGAAACACAGGAATAGCCTTCTTTTGCGGAGTTAAGACGATATTCGGATTTTTGCTTATAAACACCAATTCCTTCAGTCAAAACAAGTTCAAAGTCCTTTGTCCTTCATATATACCCATTCTAAGTAGGTTCCATGCATAAACTTCTTTAAATGACCTTGTTTGAGAAAGAAAAACAGGAATAGCCTTACTTTAGCGAGATAATGCCAAATTGGTATTTTTGCTATAAAATGAATTCCTTCAGTCAAAACAAGTTCAAACTCCTTTGTCCTTTTAATATATAGATTCTATATAGGTTCCATGTATAAAACCTCTTTAAATTACCTTTTTTGGTGAAGAAAAACAGGAATAGTCTTACTTTTGCGAGATAAGGCCAAATTGGTATTTTTGCCATAAAATGAATTCCTTCAGTCAAAACAAGTTCAAACTCCGTTGTCCTTCATATATATCAATTCTAAGTAGGTTCCATGCATAAACATCTTTAAATGACTTGTATGCGAAAGAAACACAGGAATAGCCTTCTTTTGCGGAGTTAAGACGATATTCGGATTTTTGCTTATAAACACCAATTCCTTCAGTCAAAACAAGTTCAAACTCCTTTGTCCTTCAAATATATAAATTCTAAGTAGGTTCCATGCATAAACCTCTTTAAATGACCTTGTTTGAGAAAGACAAACAGGAATAGCCTTACTTTTGCGAGATAAGGCCAAATTGGTATTTTTGCTATAAAATGAAATCCTTCAGTCAAAACAAGTTCAAACTCCTTTGTCCTTCATATATACCCATTCTAAGTAGGTTCCATTAATAAACTTCTTTAAATGACCTTGTTTGAGAAAGACAAACAGGAATAGCCTTACTTTTGCGAGATAAGGCCAAATTGGTATTTTTGCTATAAAATGAAATCCTTCAGTCAAAACAAGTTCAAACTCCTTTGTCCTTCATATATATCAATTCTAAGTAGGTTCCATGCATAAACCTCTTTAAATGACCTTGTATGCGAAAGAAACACAATAATAGCCTTCTTTTGCGGAATTAAGACGATATTCGGATTTTTGCTTATAAACACCAATTCCTTCAGTCAAAACAAGTTCAAACTCCTTTGTCCTTCATATATACCCATTCTAAGTAGGTTCCATGCATAAACTTCTTTAAATGACCTTGTTTGAGAAAGAAAAACAGGAATAGCCTTACTTTTGCGAGATAAGGCCAAATTGGTATTTTTGCTATAAAATGAAATCCTTCAGTCAAAACAAGTTCAAACTCCTTTGTCCTTCATATATATCAATTCTAAGTAGGTTCCATGCATAAACTTCTTTAAATGACCTTGTTTGAGAAAGAAAAACAGGAATAGCCTTACTTTTGCGAGATAAGGCCAAATTGGTATTTTTGCTATAAAATGAATTTCTTCAGTCAAAACAAGTTCAAACTCCTTTGTCCTTCATATATATAGATTCTATATAGGTTCCATGTATAAAAACTCTTTAAATTACCTTGTTTGAGAAAGAAAAACAGGAATAGCCTTACTTTTGCGAGATAAGGCCAAATTGGTATTTTTGCCATAAAATGAATTCCTTCAGTCAAAACAAGTTCAAACTCATTTGTCCTTCATATATATACATTCTAAGTAGGTGCCATGCATAAACCTCTTTAAATGACCTTGTTTGAGGAAGAAAAACAGGAATAGCCTTACTTTTGCGAGATAAGGCCAAATTGGTATTTTTGCTATAAAATGAAATCCTTCAGTCAAAACAAGTTCAAACTCCTTTGTCCTTCATATATATCAATTCTAAGTAGGTTCCATGCATAAACATCTTTAAATGACCTTGTATGCGAAAGAAACACAGTAATAGCCTTCTTTTGCGGAGTTAAGACGATATTCGGATTTTTGCTTATAAACACCAATTCCTTCAGTCAAAACAAGTTCAAACTCCTTTGTCCTTCATATATACCCATTCTAAGTAGGTTCCATGCATAAACTTCTTTAAATGACCTTGTTTGAGAAAGAAAAACAGGAATAGCCTTACTTTTGCGAGATAAGGCCAAAATGGTATTTTTGCTATAAAATGAAATCCTTCAGTCAAAACAAGTTCAAACTCCTTTGTCCTTCATATATATCAATTCTAAGTAGGTTCCATGCATAAACATCTTTAAATGACCTTGTATGCGAAAGAAACACAGGAATAGCCTTCTTTTGCGGAGTTAAGACGATATTCGGATTTTTGCTTATAAACACCAATTCCTTCAGTCAAAACAAGTTCAAACTCCTTTGTCCTTCATATATACCCATTCTAAGTAGGTTCCATGCATAAACTTCTTTAAATGACCTTGTTTGAGAAAGAAAAACAGGAATAGCCTTACTTTTGCGAGATAATGCCAAATTGGTATTTTTGCTATAAAATGAATTCCTTCAGTCAAAACAAGTTCAAACTCCTTTGTCCTTCATATATATCAATTCTAAGTAGATTCCATGCATAAACCTCTTTAAATTAACTTGCTTGGGGAAGAAAAACAGGAATAGCCTTACTTTTGCGAGATAGGGCCAAATTGGTACTTTTGCTATAAAATGAATTCCTTCAGTCAAAAAAAGTTCAAATTCCTTTGTCCTTCATATGTATCAATTCTAAGTAGATTCCATGCATAAACCTCTTTAAATTACCTTGCTTGGGGAAGAAAAACAGGAATAGCCTTACTTTTGCGAGATAATGCCAAATTGGTATTTTTGCTATAAAATGAATTCCTTCAGTCAAAACAAGTTCAAACTCCTTTGTCCTTTTAATATATAGATTCTATATAGGTTCCATGTATAAAACCTCTTTAAATTACCTTTTTTGGTGAAGAAAAACAGGAATAGTCTTACTTTTGCGAGATGAGGCCAAATTGGTATTTTTGCTATAAAATGAATTCCTTCAGTCAAAACAAGTTCAAACTCCTTTGTCCTTCATATATACCCATTCTAAGTAGGTTCCATTAATAAACTTCTTTAAATGACCTTGTTTGAGAAAGACAAACAGGAATAGCCTTACTTTTGCGAGATAAGGCCAAATTGGTATTTTTGCTATAAAATGAAATCCTTCAGTCAAAATAAGTTCAAACTCCTTTGTCCTTCATATATATCAATTCTAAGTAGGTTCCATGCATAAACCTCTTTAAATGACCTTGTATGCGAAAGAAACACAATAATAGCCTTCTTTTGCGGAGTTAAGACGATATTCGGATTTTTGCTTATAAACACCAATTCCTTCAGTCAAAACAAGTTCAAACTCCTTTGTCCTTCATATATACCCATTCTAAGTAGGTTCCATGCATAAACTTCTTTAAATGACCTTGTTTGAGAAAGAAAAACAGGAATAGCCTTACTTTTGCGAGATAAGGCCAAATTGGTATTTTTGCTATAAAATGAATTCCTTCAGTCAAAACAAGTTCAAACTCATTTGTCCTTCATATATATACATTCTAAGTAGGTGCCATGCATAAACCTCTTTAAATGACCTTGTTTGAGGAAGAAAAACAGGAATAGCCTTACTTTTGCGAGATAAGGCCAAATTGGTATTTTTGCTATAAAATGAAATCCTTCAGTCAAAACAAGTTCAAACTCCTTTGTCCTTCATATATATCAATTCTAAGTAGGTTCCATGCATAAACATCTTTAAATGACCTTGTATGCGAAAGAAACACAGTAATAGCCTTCTTTTGCGGAGTTAAGACGATATTCGGATTTTTGCTTATAAACACCAATTCCTTCAGTCAAAACAAGTTCAAACTCCTTTGTCCTTCATATATACCCATTCTAAGTAGGTTCCATGCATAAACTTCTTTAAATGACCTTGTTTGAGAAAGAAAAACAGGAATAGCCTTACTTTTGCGAGATAAGGCCAAATTGGTATTTTTGCCATAAAATGAATTCCTTCAGTCAAAACAAGTTCAAACTCATTTGTCCTTCATATATATACATTCTAAGTAGGTGCCATGCATAAACCTCTTTAAATGACCTTGTTTGAGGAAGAAAAACAGGAATAGCCTTACTTTTGCGAGATAAGGCCAAATTGGTATTTTTGCTATAAAATGAATTCCTTCAGTCAAAACAAGTTCAAATTCCTTTGTCCTTCATATGTATCAATTCTAAGTAGATTCCATGCATAAACCTCTTTAAATGACCTTGTTTGAGAAAGAAACACAGGAATAGCCTTCTTTTGCGGAGTTAAGACGATATTCGGATTTTTGCTTATAAACACCAATTCCTTCAGTCAAAACAAGTTCAAACTCCTTTGTCCTTCATATATATCAATTCTAAGTAGGTTCCATGCATAAACATCTTTAAATGACTTGTATGCGAAAGAAACACAGGAATAGCCTTCTTTTGCGTAGTTAAGACGATATTCGGATTTTTGCTCATAAACACCAATTCCTTCAGTCAAAACAAGTTCAAACTCCTTTGTCCTTCAAATATATAAATTCTAAGTAGGTTCCATGCATAAACCTCTTTAAATGACCTTGTTTGAGAAAGACAAACAGGAATAGCTTTACTTTTGCGAGATAAGGCCAAATTGGTATTTTTGCTATAAAATGAAATCCTTCAGTCAAAAGAAGTTCAAACTCCTTTGTCCTTCATATATACCCATTCTAAGTAGGTTCCATTAATAAACTTCTTTAAATGACCTTGTTTGAGAAAGACAAACAGGAATAGCCTTACTTTTGCGAGATAAGGCCAAATTGGTATTTTTGCTATAAAATGAAATCCTTCAGTCAAAACAAGTTCAAACTCCTTTGTCCTTCATATATATCAATTCTAAGTAGATTCCATGCATAAACCTCTTTAAATGACCTTGTATGCGAAAGAAACACAGGAATAGCCTTCTTTTGCGGAGTTAAGACGATATTCGGATTTTTGCTTATAAACACCAATTCCTTCAGTCAAAACAAGTTCAAACTCCTTTGTCCTTCATATATACCCATTCTAAGTAGGTTCCATGCATAAACTTCTTTAAATGACCTTGTTTGAGAAAGAAAAACAGGAATAGCCCTACTTTGCGAGATAGTGCCAAATTGGTATTTTTGCTATAAAATGAATTCCTTCAGTCAAAACAAGTTCAAACTCCTTTGTCCTTCATATATATCAATTCTAAGTAGATTCCATGCATAAACCTCTTTAAATTAACTTGCTTGGGGAAGAAAAACAGGAATAGCCTTTCTTTTGCGAGATAAGGCCAAATTGGTATTTTTGCTATAAAATGAATTCCTTCAGTCAAAAAAAGTTCAAATTCCTTTGTCCTTCATATGTATCAATTCTAAGTAGATTCCATGCATAAACCTCTTTAAATTACCTTGCTTGGGGAAGAAAAACAGGAATAGCCTTACTTTTGCGAGATAAGGCCAAATTGGTATTTTTGCTATAAAATGAAATCCTTCAGTCAAAACAAGTTCAAACTCCTTTGTCCTTCATATATATCAATTCTAAGTAGGTTCCATGCATAAACATCTTTAAATGACCTTGTATGCGAAAGAAACACAGGAATAGCCTTCTTTTGCGGAGTTAAGACGATATTCGGATTTTTGCTTATAAACACCAATTCCTTCAGTCAAAACAAGTTCAAAGTCCTTTGTCCTTCATATATACCCATTCTAAGTAGGTTCCATGCATAAACTTCTTTAAATGACCTTGTTTGAGAAAGAAAAACAGGAATAGCCTTACTTTAGCGAGATAATGCCAAATTGGTATTTTTGCTATAAAATGAATTCCTTCAGTCAAAACAAGTTCAAACTCCTTTGTCCTTTTAATATATAGATTCTATATAGGTTCCATGTATAAAACCTCTTTAAATTACCTTTTTTGGTGAAGAAAAACAGGAATAGTCTTACTTTTGCGAGATAAGGCCAAATTGGTATTTTTGCCATAAAATGAATTCCTTCAGTCAAAACAAGTTCAAACTCCGTTGTCCTTCATATATATCAATTCTAAGTAGGTTCCATGCATAAACATCTTTAAATGACTTGTATGCGAAAGAAACACAGGAATAGCCTTCTTTTGCGGAGTTAAGACGATATTCGGATTTTTGCTTATAAACACCAATTCCTTCAGTCAAAACAAGTTCAAACTCCTTTGTCCTTCAAATATATAAATTCTAAGTAGGTTCCATGCATAAACCTCTTTAAATGACCTTGTTTGAGAAAGACAAACAGGAATAGCCTTACTTTTGCGAGATAAGGCCAAATTGGTATTTTTGCTATAAAATGAAATCCTTCAGTCAAAACAAGTTCAAACTCCTTTGTCCTTCATATATACCCATTCTAAGTAGGTTCCATTAATAAACTTCTTTAAATGACCTTGTTTGAGAAAGACAAACAGGAATAGCCTTACTTTTGCGAGATAAGGCCAAATTGGTATTTTTGCTATAAAATGAAATCCTTCAGTCAAAACAAGTTCAAACTCCTTTGTCCTTCATATATATCAATTCTAAGTAGGTTCCATGCATAAACCTCTTTAAATGACCTTGTATGCGAAAGAAACACAATAATAGCCTTCTTTTGCGGAATTAAGACGATATTCGGATTTTTGCTTATAAACACCAATTCCTTCAGTCAAAACAAGTTCAAACTCCTTTGTCCTTCATATATACCCATTCTAAGTAGGTTCCATGCATAAACTTCTTTAAATGACCTTGTTTGAGAAAGAAAAACAGGAATAGCCTTACTTTTGCGAGATAAGGCCAAATTGGTATTTTTGCTATAAAATGAAATCCTTCAGTCAAAACAAGTTCAAACTCCTTTGTCCTTCATATATATCAATTCTAAGTAGGTTCCATGCATAAACTTCTTTAAATGACCTTGTTTGAGAAAGAAAAACAGGAATAGCCTTACTTTTGCGAGATAAGGCCAAATTGGTATTTTTGCTATAAAATGAATTTCTTCAGTCAAAACAAGTTCAAACTCCTTTGTCCTTCATATATATAGATTCTATATAGGTTCCATGTATAAAAACTCTTTAAATTACCTTGTTTGAGAAAGAAAAACAGGAATAGCCTTACTTTTGCGAGATAAGGCCAAATTGGTATTTTTGCCATAAAATGAATTCCTTCAGTCAAAACAAGTTCAAACTCATTTGTCCTTCATATATATACATTCTAAGTAGGTGCCATGCATAAACCTCTTTAAATGACCTTGTTTGAGGAAGAAAAACAGGAATAGCCTTACTTTTGCGAGATAAGGCCAAATTGGTATTTTTGCTATAAAATGAAATCCTTCAGTCAAAACAAGTTCAAACTCCTTTGTCCTTCATATATATCAATTCTAAGTAGGTTCCATGCATAAACATCTTTAAATGACCTTGTATGCGAAAGAAACACAGTAATAGCCTTCTTTTGCGGAGTTAAGACGATATTCGGATTTTTGCTTATAAACACCAATTCCTTCAGTCAAAACAAGTTCAAACTCCTTTGTCCTTCATATATACCCATTCTAAGTAGGTTCCATGCATAAACTTCTTTAAATGACCTTGTTTGAGAAAGAAAAACAGGAATAGCCTTACTTTTGCGAGATAAGGCCAAAATGGTATTTCTGCTATAAAATGAAATCCTTCAGTCAAAACAAGTTCAAACTCCTTTGTCCTTCATATATATCAATTCTAAGTAGGTTCCATGCATAAACATCTTTAAATGACCTTGTATGCGAAAGAAACACAGGAATAGCCTTCTTTTGCGGAGTTAAGACGATATTCGGATTTTTGCTTATAAACACCAATTCCTTCAGTCAAAACAAGTTCAAACTCCTTTGTCCTTCATATATACCCATTCTAAGTAGGTTCCATGCATAAACTTCTTTAAATGACCTTGTTTGAGAAAGACAAACAGGAATAGCCTTACTTTAGCGAGATAATGCCAAATTGGTATTTTTGCTATAAAATGAATTCCTTCAGTCAAAACAAGTTCAAACTCCTTTGTCCTTCAAATATATAAATTCTAAGTAGGTTCCATGCATAAACCTCTTTAAATGACCTTGTTTGAGAAAGACAAACAGGAATAGCCTTACTTTTGCGAGATAATGCTAAATTGGTATTTTTGCTATAAAATGAAATCCTTCAGTCAAAACAAGTTCAAACTCCTTTGTCCTTCATATATATCAATTCTAAGTAGATTCCATGCATAAACCTCTTTAAATGACCTTGTATGCGAAAGAAACACAGGAATAGCCTTCTTTTGCGGAGTTAAGACGATATTCGGATTTTTGCTTATAAACACCAATTCCTACAGTCAAAACAAGTTCAAACTCCTTTGTCCTTCATATGTATCAATTCTAAGTAGATTCCATGCATAAACTTCTTTAAATGACCTTGTTTGAGAAAGACAAACAGGAATAGCCTTACTTTTGCGAGATAATGCCAAATTGGTATTTTTGCCATAAAATGAATTCCTTCAGTCAAAACAAGTTCAAACTCCTTTGTCCTTCATATATATCAATTCTAAGTAGGTTCCATGCATAAACATCTTTAAATGACTTGTATGCGAAAGAAACACAGGAATAGCCTTCTTTTGCGGAGTTAAGACGATATTCGGATTTTTGCTTATAAACACCAATTCCTTCAGTCAAAACAAGTTCAAACTCCTTTGTCCTTCAAATATATAAATTCTAAGTAGGTTCCATGCATAAACCTCTTTAAATGACCTTGTTTGAGAAAGACAAACAGGAATAGCTTTACTTTTGCGAGATAAGGCCAAATTGGTATTTTTGCTATAAAATGAAATCCTTCAGTCAAAACAAGTTCAAACTCCTTTGTCCTTCATATATACCCATTCTAAGTAGGTTCCATTAATAAACTTCTTTAAATGACCTTGTTTGAGAAAGACAAACAGGAATAGCCTTACTTTTGCGAGATAAGGCCAAATTGGTATTTTTGCTATAAAATGAAATCCTTCAGTCAAAACAAGTTCAAACTCCTTTGTCCTTCATATATATCAATTCTAAGTAGATTCCATGCATAAACCTCTTTAAATGACCTTGTATGCGAAAGAAACACAGGAATAGCCTTCTTTTGCGGAGTTAAGACGATATTCGGATTTTTGCTTATAAACACCAATTCCTTCAGTCAAAACAAGTTCAAACTCCTTTGTCCTTCATATATACCCATTCTAAGTAGGTTCCATGCATAAACTTCTTTAAATGACCTTGTTTGAGAAAGAAAATCAGGAATAGCCCTACTTTTGCGAGATAATGCCAAATTGGTATTTTTGCTATAAAATGAATTCCTTCAGTCAAAACAAGTTCAAACTCCTTTGTCCTTCATATATATCAATTCTAAGTAGATTCCATGCATAAACCTCTTTAAATTAACTTGCTTGGGGAAGAAAAACAGGAATAGCCTTACTTTTGCGAGATAAGGCCAAATTGATACTTTTGCTATAAAATGAATTCCTTCAGTCAAAAAAAGTTCAAATTCCTTTGTCCTTCATATGTATCAATTCTAAGTAGATTCCATGCATAAACCTCTTTAAATTACCTTGCTTGGGGAAGAAAAACAGGAATAGCCTTACTTTTGCGAGATAATGCCAAATTGGTATTTTTGCTATAAAATGAATTCCTTCAGTCAAAACAAGTTCAAACTCCTTTGTCCTTTTAATATATAGATTCTATATAGGTTCCATGTATAAAACCTCTTTAAATTACCTTTTTTGGTGAAGAAAAACAGGAATAGTCTTACTTTTGCGAGATGAGGCCAAATTGGTATTTTTGCTATAAAATGAATTCCTTCAGTCAAAACAAGTTCAAACTCCTTTGTCCTTCATATATACCCATTCTAAGTAGGTTCCATGCATAAACTTCTTTAAATGACCTTGTTTGAGAAAGACAAACAGGAATAGCCTTACTTTAGCGAGATAATGCCAAATTGGTATTTTTGCTATAAAATGAATTCCTTCAGTCAAAACAAGTTCAAACTCCTTTGTCCTTCAAATATATAAATTCTAAGTAGGTTCCATGCATAAACATCTTTAAATGACTTGTATGCGAAAGAAACACAGGAATAGACTTCTTTTGCGGAGTTAAGACGATATTCGGATTTTTGCTTATAAACACCAATTCCTTCAGTCAAAACAAGTTCAAACTCCTTTGTCCTTCAAATATATAAATTCTAAGTAGGTTCCATGCATAAACCTCTTTAAATGACCTTGTTTGAGAAAGACAAACAGGAATAGCCTTACTTTTGCGAGATAAGGCCAAATTGGTATTTTTGCTATAAAATGAAATCCTTCAGTCAAAACAAGTTCAAACTCCTTTGTCCTTCATATATACCCATTCTAAGTAGGTTCCATTAATAAACTTCTTTAAATGACCTTGTTTGAGAAAGACAAACAGGAATAGCCTTACTTTTGCGAGATAAGGCCAAATTGGTATTTTTGCTATAAAATGAAATCCTTCAGTCAAAACAAGTTCAAACTCCTTTGTCCTTCATATATATCAATTCTAAGTAGGTTCCATGCATAAACCTCTTTAAATGACCTTGTATGCGAAAGAAACACAATAATAGCCTTCTTTTGCGGAATTAAGACGATATTCGGATTTTTGCTTATAAACACCAATTCCTTCAGTCAAAACAAGTTCAAACTCCTTTGTCCTTCATATATACCCATTCTAAGTAGGTTCCATGCATAAACTTCTTTAAATGACCTTGTTTGAGAAAGAAAAACAGGAATAGCCTTACTTTTGCGAGATAAGGCCAAATTGGTATTTTTGCTATAAAATGAAATCCTTCAGTCAAAACAAGTTCAAACTCCTTTGTCCTTCATATATATCAATTCTAAGTAGGTTCCATGCATAAACTTCTTTAAATGACCTTGTTTGAGAAAGAAAAACAGGAATAGCCTTACTTTTGCGAGATAAGGCCAAATTGGTATTTTTGCTATAAAATGAATTTCTTCAGTCAAAACAAGTTCAAACTCCTTTGTCCTTCATATATATCAATTCTAAGTAGGTTCCATGCATAAACCTCTTTAAATGACCTTGTTTGAGAAAGACAAACAGGAATAGCCTTACTTTTGCGAGATAATGCTAAATTGGTATTTTTGCTATAAAATGAAATCCTTCAGTCAAAACAAGTTCAAACTCCTTTGTCCTTCATATATATCAATTCTAAGTAGATTCCATGCATAAACCTCTTTAAATGACCTTGTATGCGAAAGAAACACAGGAATAGCCTTCTTTTGCGGAGTTAAGACGATATTCGGATTTTTGCTTATAAACACCAATTCCTACAGTCAAAACAAGTTCAAACTCCTTTGTCCTTCATATGTATCAATTCTAAGTAGATTCCATGCATAAACTTCTTTAAATGACCTTGTTTGAGAAAGACAAACAGGAATAGCCTTACTTTTGCGAGATAATGCCAAATTGGTATTTTTGCCATAAAATGAATTCCTTCAGTCAAAACAAGTTCAAACTCCTTTGTCCTTCATATATATCAATTCTAAGTAGGTTCCATGCATAAACATCTTTAAATGACTTGTATGCGAAAGAAACACAGGAATAGCCTTCTTTTGCGGAGTTAAGACGATATTCGGATTTTTGCTTATAAACACCAATTCCTTCAGTCAAAACAAGTTCAAACTCCTTTGTCCTTCAAATATATAAATTCTAAGTAGGTTCCATGCATAAACCTCTTTAAATGACCTTGTTTGAGAAAGACAAACAGGAATAGCTTTACTTTTGCGAGATAAGGCCAAATTGGTATTTTTGCTATAAAATGAAATCCTTCAGTCAAAACAAGTTCAAACTCCTTTGTCCTTCATATATACCCATTCTAAGTAGGTTCCATTAATAAACTTCTTTAAATGACCTTGTTTGAGAAAGACAAACAGGAATAGCCTTACTTTTGCGAGATAAGGCCAAATTGGTATTTTTGCTATAAAATGAAATCCTTCAGTCAAAACAAGTTCAAACTCCTTTGTCCTTCATATATATCAATTCTAAGTAGATTCCATGCATAAACCTCTTTAAATGACCTTGTATGCGAAAGAAACACAGGAATAGCCTTCTTTTGCGGAGTTAAGACGATATTCGGATTTTTGCTTATAAACACCAATTCCTTCAGTCAAAACAAGTTCAAACTCCTTTGTCCTTCATATATACCCATTCTAAGTAGGTTCCATGCATAAACTTCTTTAAATGACCTTGTTTGAGAAAGAAAATCAGGAATAGCCCTACTTTTGCGAGATAATGCCAAATTGGTATTTTTGCTATAAAATGAATTCCTTCAGTCAAAACAAGTTCAAACTCCTTTGTCCTTCATATATATCAATTCTAAGTAGATTCCATGCATAAACCTCTTTAAATTAACTTGCTTGGGGAAGAAAAACAGGAATAGCCTTACTTTTGCGAGATAAGGCCAAATTGATACTTTTGCTATAAAATGAATTCCTTCAGTCAAAAAAAGTTCAAATTCCTTTGTCCTTCATATGTATCAATTCTAAGTAGATTCCATGCATAAACCTCTTTAAATTACCTTGCTTGGGGAAGAAAAACAGGAATAGCCTTACTTTTGCGAGATAATGCCAAATTGGTATTTTTGCTATAAAATGAATTCCTTCAGTCAAAACAAGTTCAAACTCCTTTGTCCTTTTAATATATAGATTCTATATAGGTTCCATGTATAAAACCTCTTTAAATTACCTTTTTTGGTGAAGAAAAACAGGAATAGTCTTACTTTTGCGAGATGAGGCCAAATTGGTATTTTTGCTATAAAATGAATTCCTTCAGTCAAAACAAGTTCAAACTCCTTTGTCCTTCAAATATATAAATTCTAAGTAGGTTCCATGCATAAACATCTTTAAATGACTTGTATGCGAAAGAAACACAGGAATAGCCTTCTTTTGCGGAGTTAAGACGATATTCGGATTTTTGCTTATAAACACCAATTCCTTCAGTCAAAACAAGTTCAAACTCCTTTGTCCTTCAAATATATAAATTCTAAGTAGGTTCCATGCATAAACCTCTTTAAATGACCTTGTTTGAGAAAGACAAACAGGAATAGCCTTACTTTTGCGAGATAAGGCCAAATTGGTATTTTTGCTATAAAATGAAATCCTTCAGTCAAAACAAGTTCAAACTCCTTTGTCCTTCATATATACCCATTCTAAGTAGGTTCCATTAATAAACTTCTTTAAATGACCTTGTTTGAGAAAGACAAACAGGAATAGCCTTACTTTTGCGAGATAAGGCCAAATTGGTATTTTTGCTATAAAATGAAATCCTTCAGTCAAAACAAGTTCAAACTCCTTTGTCCTTCATATATATCAATTCTAAGTAGGTTCCATGCATAAACCTCTTTAAATGACCTTGTATGCGAAAGAAACACAATAATAGCCTTCTTTTGCGGAATTAAGACGATATTCGGATTTTTGCTTATAAACACCAATTCCTTCAGTCAAAACAAGTTCAAACTCCTTTGTCCTTCATATATACCCATTCTAAGTAGGTTCCATGCATAAACTTCTTTAAATGACCTTGTTTGAGAAAGAAAAACAGGAATAGCCTTACTTTTGCGAGATAAGGCCAAATTGGTATTTTTGCTATAAAATGAAATCCTTCAGTCAAAACAAGTTCAAACTCCTTTGTCCTTCATATATATCAATTCTAAGTAGGTTCCATGCATAAACTTCTTTAAATGACCTTGTTTGAGAAAGAAAAACAGGAATAGCCTTACTTTTGCGAGATAAGGCCAAATTGGTATTTTTGCTATAAAATGAATTTCTTCAGTCAAAACAAGTTCAAACTCCTTTGTCCTTCATATATATAGATTCTAAGTAGGTGCCATGCATAAACCTCTTTAAATGACCTTGTTTGAGGAAGAAAAACAGGAATAGCCTTACTTTTGCGAGATAAGGCCAAATTGGTATTTTTGCTATAAAATGAAATCCTTCAGTCAAAACAAGTTCAAACTCCTTTGTCCTTCATATATATCAATTCTAAGTAGGTTCCATGCATAAACATCTTTAAATGACCTTGTATGCGAAAGAAACACAGTATAAAAACATGTATAAAAACTCTTTAAATTACCTTGTTTGAGAAAGAAAAACAGGAATAGCCTTACTTTTGCGAGATAAGGCCAAATTGGTATTTTTGCCATAAAATGAATTCCTTCAGTCAAAACAAGTTCAAACTCATTTGTCCTTCATATATATACATTCTAAGTAGGTGCCATGCATAAACCTCTTTAAATGACCTTGTTTGAGGAAGAAAAACAGGAATAGCCTTACTTTTGCGAGATAAGGCCAAATTGGTATTTTTGCTATAAAATGAAATCCTTCAGTCAAAACAAGTTCAAACTCCTTTGTCCTTCATATATATCAATTCTAAGTAGGTTCCATGCATAAACATCTTTAAATGACCTTGTATGCGAAAGAAACACAGTAATAGCCTTCTTTTGCGGAGTTAAGACGATATTCGGATTTTTGCTTATAAACACCAATTCCTTCAGTCAAAACAAGTTCAAACTCCTTTGTCCTTCATATATACCCATTCTAAGTAGGTTCCATGCATAAACTTCTTTAAATGACCTTGTTTGAGAAAGAAAAACAGGAATAGCCTTACTTTTGCGAGATAAGGCCAAAATGGTATTTCTGCTATAAAATGAAATCCTTCAGTCAAAACAAGTTCAAACTCCTTTGTCCTTCATATATATCAATTCTAAGTAGGTTCCATGCATAAACATCTTTAAATGACCTTGTATGCGAAAGAAACACAGGAATAGCCTTCTTTTGCGGAGTTAAGACGATATTCGGATTTTTGCTTATAAACACCAATTCCTTCAGTCAAAACAAGTTCAAACTCCTTTGTCCTTCATATATACCCATTCTAAGTAGGTTCCATGCATAAACTTCTTTAAATGACCTTGTTTGAGAAAGACAAACAGGAATAGCCTTACTTTAGCGAGATAATGCCAAATTGGTATTTTTGCTATAAAATGAATTCCTTCAGTCAAAACAAGTTCAAACTCCTTTGTCCTTCAAATATATAAATTCTAAGTAGGTTCCATGCATAAACCTCTTTAAATGACCTTGTTTGAGAAAGACAAACAGGAATAGCCTTACTTTTGCGAGATAATGCTAAATTGGTATTTTTGCTATAAAATGAAATCCTTCAGTCAAAACAAGTTCAAACTCCTTTGTCCTTCATATATATCAATTCTAAGTAGATTCCATGCATAAACCTCTTTAAATGACCTTGTATGCGAAAGAAACACAGGAATAGCCTTCTTTTGCGGAGTTAAGACGATATTCGGATTTTTGCTTATAAACACCAATTCCTACAGTCAAAACAAGTTCAAACTCCTTTGTCCTTCATATGTATCAATTCTAAGTAGATTCCATGCATAAACTTCTTTAAATGACCTTGTTTGAGAAAGACAAACAGGAATAGCCTTACTTTTGCGAGATAATGCCAAATTGGTATTTTTGCCATAAAATGAATTCCTTCAGTCAAAACAAGTTCAAACTCCTTTGTCCTTCATATATATCAATTCTAAGTAGGTTCCATGCATAAACATCTTTAAATGACTTGTATGCGAAAGAAACACAGGAATAGCCTTCTTTTGCGGAGTTAAGACGATATTCGGATTTTTGCTTATAAACACCAATTCCTTCAGTCAAAACAAGTTCAAACTCCTTTGTCCTTCAAATATATAAATTCTAAGTAGGTTCCATGCATAAACCTCTTTAAATGACCTTGTTTGAGAAAGACAAACAGGAATAGCTTTACTTTTGCGAGATAAGGCCAAATTGGTATTTTTGCTATAAAATGAAATCCTTCAGTCAAAACAAGTTCAAACTCCTTTGTCCTTCATATATACCCATTCTAAGTAGGTTCCATTAATAAACTTCTTTAAATGACCTTGTTTGAGAAAGACAAACAGGAATAGCCTTACTTTTGCGAGATAAGGCCAAATTGGTATTTTTGCTATAAAATGAAATCCTTCAGTCAAAACAAGTTCAAACTCCTTTGTCCTTCATATATATCAATTCTAAGTAGATTCCATGCATAAACCTCTTTAAATGACCTTGTATGCGAAAGAAACACAGGAATAGCCTTCTTTTGCGGAGTTAAGACGATATTCGGATTTTTGCTTATAAACACCAATTCCTTCAGTCAAAACAAGTTCAAACTCCTTTGTCCTTCATATATACCCATTCTAAGTAGGTTCCATGCATAAACTTCTTTAAATGACCTTGTTTGAGAAAGAAAATCAGGAATAGCCCTACTTTTGCGAGATAATGCCAAATTGGTATTTTTGCTATAAAATGAATTCCTTCAGTCAAAACAAGTTCAAACTCCTTTGTCCTTCATATATATCAATTCTAAGTAGATTCCATGCATAAACCTCTTTAAATTAACTTGCTTGGGGAAGAAAAACAGGAATAGCCTTACTTTTGCGAGATAAGGCCAAATTGGTACTTTTGCTATAAAATGAATTCCTTCAGTCAAAAAAAGTTCAAATTCCTTTGTCCTTCATATGTATCAATTCTAAGTAGATTCCATGCATAAACCTCTTTAAATTACCTTGCTTGGGGAAGAAAAACAGGAATAGCCTTACTTTTGCGAGATAATGCCAAATTGGTATTTTTGCTATAAAATGAATTCCTTCAGTCAAAACAAGTTCAAACTCCTTTGTCCTTTTAATATATAGATTCTATATAGGTTCCATGTATAAAACCTCTTTAAATTACCTTTTTTGGTGAAGAAAAACAGGAATAGTCTTACTTTTGCGAGATGAGGCCAAATTGGTATTTTTGCTATAAAATGAATTCCTTCAGTCAAAACAAGTTCAAACTCCTTTGTCCTTCATATATACCCATTCTAAGTAGGTTCCATTAATAAACTTCTTTAAATGACCTTGTTTGAGAAAGACAAACAGGAATAGCCTTACTTTTGCGAGATAAGGCCAAATTGGTATTTTTGCTATAAAATGAAATCCTTCAGTCAAAACAAGTTCAAACTCCTTTGTCCTTCATATATACCCATTCTAAGTAGGTTCCATTAATAAACTTCTTTAAATGACCTTGTTTGAGAAAGACAAACAGGAATAGCCTTACTTTTGCGAGATAAGGCCAAATTGGTATTTTTGCTATAAAATGAAATCCTTCAGTCAAAATAAGTTCAAACTCCTTTGTCCTTCATATATATCAATTCTAAGTAGGTTCCATGCATAAACTTCTTTAAATGACCTTGTTTGAGAAAGAAAAACAGGAATAGCCTTACTTTTGCGAGATAAGGCCAAATTGGTATTTTTGCTATAAAATGAATTCCTTCAGTCAAAACAAGTTCAAACTCATTTGTCCTTCATATATATACATTCTAAGTAGGTGCCATGCATAAACATCTTTAAATGACCTTGTATGCGAAAGAAACACAATAATAGCCTTCTTTTGCGGAGTTAAGACGATATTCGGATTTTTGCTTATAAACACCAATTCCTTCAGTCAAAACAAGTTCAAACTCCTTTGTCCTTCATATATACCCATTCTAAGTAGGTTCCATGCATAAACTTCTTTAAATGACCTTGTTTGAGAAAGAAAAACAGGAATAGCCTTACTTTTGCGAGATAAGGCCAAATTGGTATTTTTGCTATAAAATGAATTCCTTCAGTCAAAACAAGTTCAAACTCATTTGTCCTTCATATATATACATTCTAAGTAGGTGCCATGCATAAACATCTTTAAATGACCTTGTATGCGAAAGAAACACAGTAATAGCCTTCTTTTGCGGAGTTAAGACGATATTCGGATTTTTGCTTATAAACACCAATTCCTTCAGTCAAAACAAGTTCAAACTCCTTTGTCCTTCATATATACCCATTCTAAGTAGGTTCCATGCATAAACTTCTTTAAATGACCTTGTTTGAGAAAGAAAAACAGGAATAGCCTTACTTTTGCGAGATAAGGCCAAATTGGTATTTTTGCCATAAAATGAATTCCTTCAGTCAAAACAAGTTCAAACTCATTTGTCCTTCATATATATACATTCTAAGTAGGTGCCATGCATAAACCTCTTTAAATGACCTTGTTTGAGGAAGAAAAACAGGAATAGCCTTCTTTTGCGAGATAAGGCCAAATTGGTATTTTTGCTATAAAATGAAATCCTTCAGTCAAAACAAGTTCAAACTCCTTTGTCCTTCATATATATCAATTCTAAGTAGGTTCCATGCATAAACATCTTTAAATGACATTGTATGCGAAAGAAACACAGTAATAGCCTTCTTTTGCGGAGTTAAGACGATATTCGGATTTTTGCTTATAAACACCAATTGCTTCAGTCAAAACAAGTTCAAACTCCTTTGTCCTTCATATATACCCATTTTAAGTAGGTTCCATGCATAAACTTCTTTAAATGACCTTGTTTGAGAAAGAAAAACAGGAATAGCCTTACTTTAGCGAGATAATGCCAAATTGGTATTTTTGCTATAAAATGAATTCCTTCAGTCAAAACAAGTTCAAACTCCTTTGTCCTTCATATATATCAATTCTAAGTAGGTTCCATGCATAAACCTCTTTAAATGACCTTGTATGCGAAATAAACACAGGAATAGCCTTCTTTTGCGGAGTTAAGACGATATTCGGATTTTTGCTTATAAACACCAATTGCTTCAGTCAAAACAAGTTCAAACTCCTTTGTCCTTCATATATACCCATTTTAAGTAGGTTCCATGCATAAACTTCTTTAAATGACCTTGTTTGAGAAAGAAAAACAGGAATAGCCTTACTTTAGCGAGATAATGCCAAATTGGTATTTTTGCTATAAAATGAATTCCTTCAGTCAAAACAAGTTCAAACTCCTTTGTCCTTTTAATATATAGATTCTATATAGGTTCCATGTATAAAACCTCTTTAAATTACCTTTTTTGGTGAAGAAAAACAGGAATAGTCTTACTTTTGCGAGATGAGGCCAAATTGGTATTTTTGCTATAAAATGAATTCCTTCAGTCAAAACAAGTTCAAACTCCTTTGTCCTTCATATATACCCATTCTAAGTAGGTTCCATTAATAAACTTCTTTAAATGACCTTGTTTGAGAAAGACAAACAGGAATAGCCTTACTTTTGCGAGATAAGGCCAAATTGGTATTTTTGCTATAAAATGAAATCCTTCAGTCAAAACAAGTTCAAACTCCTTTGTCCTTCATATATACCCATTCTAAGTAGGTTCCATTAATAAACTTCTTTAAATGACCTTGTTTGAGAAAGACAAACAGGAATAGCCTTACTTTTGCGAGATAAGGCCAAATTGGTATTTTTGCTATAAAATGAAATCCTTCAGTCAAAATAAGTTCAAACTCCTTTGTCCTTCATATATATCAATTCTAAGTAGGTTCCATGCATAAACTTCTTTAAATGACCTTGTTTGAGAAAGAAAAACAGGAATAGCCTTACTTTTGCGAGATAAGGCCAAATTGGTATTTTTGCTATAAAATGAATTCCTTCAGTCAAAACAAGATCAAACTCATTTGTCCTTCATATATATACATTCTAAGTAGGTGCCATGCATAAACATCTTTAAATGACCTTGTATGCGAAAGAAACACAATAATAGCCTTCTTTTGCGGAGTTAAGACGATATTCGGATTTTTGCTTATAAACACCAATTCCTTCAGTCAAAACAAGTTCAAACTCCTTTGTCCTTCATATATACCCATTCTAAGTAGGTTCCATGCATAAACTTCTTTAAATGACCTTGTTTGAGAAAGAAAAACAGGAATAGCCTTACTTTTGCGAGATAAGGCCAAATTGGTATTTTTGCTATAAAATGAATTCCTTCAGTCAAAACAAGTTCAAACTCATTTGTCCTTCATATATATACATTCTAAGTAGGTGCCATGCATAAACATCTTTAAATGACCTTGTATGCGAAAGAAACACAGTAATAGCCTTCTTTTGCGGAGTTAAGACGATATTCGGATTTTTGCTTATAAACACCAATTCCTTCAGTCAAAACAAGTTCAAACTCCTTTGTCCTTCATATATACCCATTCTAAGTAGGTTCCATGCATAAACTTCTTTAAATGACCTTGTTTGAGAAAGAAAAACAGGAATAGCCTTACTTTTGCGAGATAAGGCCAAATTGGTATTTTTGCCATAAAATGAATTCCTTCAGTCAAAACAAGTTCAAACTCATTTGTCCTTCATATATATACATTCTAAGTAGGTGCCATGCATAAACCTCTTTAAATGACCTTGTTTGAGGAAGAAAAACAGGAATAGCCTTCTTTTGCGAGATAAGGCCAAATTGGTATTTTTGCTATAAAATGAAATCCTTCAGTCAAAACAAGTTCAAACTCCTTTGTCCTTCATATATATCAATTCTAAGTAGGTTCCATGCATAAACATCTTTAAATGACCTTGTATGCGAAAGAAACACAGGAATAGCCTTCTTTTGCGGAGTTAAGACGATATTCGGATTTTTGCTTATAAACACCAATTCCTTCAGTCAAAACAAGTTCAAACTCCTTTGTCCTTCATATATACCCATTCTAAGTAGGTTCCATGCATAAACTTCTTTAAATGACCTTGTTTGAGAAAGACAAACAGGAATAGCCTTACTTTAGCGAGATAATGCCAAATTGGTATTTTTGCTATAAAATGAATTCCTTCAGTCAAAACAAGTTCAAACTCCTTTGTCCTTCAAATATATAAATTCTAAGTAGGTTCCATGCATAAACCTCTTTAAATGACCTTGTTTGAGAAAGACAAACAGGAATAGCCTTACTTTTGCGAGATAATGCTAAATTGGTATTTTTGCTATAAAATGAAATCCTTCAGTCAAAACAAGTTCAAACTCCTTTGTCCTTCATATATATCAATTCTAAGTAGATTCCATGCATAAACCTCTTTAAATGACCTTGTATGCGAAAGAAACACAGGAATAGCCTTCTTTTGCGGAGTTAAGACGATATTCGGATTTTTGCTTATAAACACCAATTCCTACAGTCAAAACAAGTTCAAACTCCTTTGTCCTTCATATGTATCAATTCTAAGTAGATTCCATGCATAAACTTCTTTAAATGACCTTGTTTGAGAAAGACAAACAGGAATAGCCTTACTTTTGCGAGATAATGCCAAATTGGTATTTTTGCCATAAAATGAATTCCTTCAGTCAAAACAAGTTCAAACTCCTTTGTCCTTCATATATATCAATTCTAAGTAGGTTCCATGCATAAACATCTTTAAATGACTTGTATGCGAAAGAAACACAGGAATAGCCTTCTTTTGCGGAGTTAAGACGATATTCGGATTTTTGCTTATAAACACCAATTCCTTCAGTCAAAACAAGTTCAAACTCCTTTGTCCTTCAAATATATAAATTCTAAGTAGGTTCCATGCATAAACCTCTTTAAATGACCTTGTTTGAGAAAGACAAACAGGAATAGCTTTACTTTTGCGAGATAAGGCCAAATTGGTATTTTTGCTATAAAATGAAATCCTTCAGTCAAAACAAGTTCAAACTCCTTTGTCCTTCATATATACCCATTCTAAGTAGGTTCCATTAATAAACTTCTTTAAATGACCTTGTTTGAGAAAGACAAACAGGAATAGCCTTACTTTTGCGAGATAAGGCCAAATTGGTATTTTTGCTATAAAATGAAATCCTTCAGTCAAAACAAGTTCAAACTCCTTTGTCCTTCATATATATCAATTCTAAGTAGATTCCATGCATAAACCTCTTTAAATGACCTTGTATGCGAAAGAAACACAGGAATAGCCTTCTTTTGCGGAGTTAAGACGATATTCGGATTTTTGCTTATAAACACCAATTCCTTCAGTCAAAACAAGTTCAAACTCCTTTGTCCTTCATATATACCCATTCTAAGTAGGTTCCATGCATAAACTTCTTTAAATGACCTTGTTTGAGAAAGAAAATCAGGAATAGCCCTACTTTTGCGAGATAATGCCAAATTGGTATTTTTGCTATAAAATGAATTCCTTCAGTCAAAACAAGTTCAAACTCCTTTGTCCTTCATATATATCAATTCTAAGTAGATTCCATGCATAAACCTCTTTAAATTAACTTGCTTGGGGAAGAAAAACAGGAATAGCCTTACTTTTGCGAGATAAGGCCAAATTGGTACTTTTGCTATAAAATGAATTCCTTCAGTCAAAAAAAGTTCAAATTCCTTTGTCCTTCATATGTATCAATTCTAAGTAGATTCCATGCATAAACCTCTTTAAATTACCTTGCTTGGGGAAGAAAAACAGGAATAGCCTTACTTTTGCGAGATAATGCCAAATTGGTATTTTTGCTATAAAATGAATTCCTTCAGTCAAAACAAGTTCAAACTCCTTTGTCCTTTTAATATATAGATTCTATATAGGTTCCATGTATAAAACCTCTTTAAATTACCTTTTTTGGTGAAGAAAAACAGGAATAGTCTTACTTTTGCGAGATGAGGCCAAATTGGTATTTTTGCTATAAAATGAATTCCTTCAGTCAAAACAAGTTCAAACTCCTTTGTCCTTCATATATACCCATTCTAAGTAGGTTCCATTAATAAACTTCTTTAAATGACCTTGTTTGAGAAAGACAAACAGGAATAGCCTTACTTTTGCGAGATAAGGCCAAATTGGTATTTTTGCTATAAAATGAAATCCTTCAGTCAAAACAAGTTCAAACTCCTTTGTCCTTCATATATACCCATTCTAAGTAGGTTCCATTAATAAACTTCTTTAAATGACCTTGTTTGAGAAAGACAAACAGGAATAGCCTTACTTTTGCGAGATAAGGCCAAATTGGTATTTTTGCTATAAAATGAAATCCTTCAGTCAAAATAAGTTCAAACTCCTTTGTCCTTCATATATATCAATTCTAAGTAGGTTCCATGCATAAACTTCTTTAAATGACCTTGTTTGAGAAAGAAAAACAGGAATAGCCTTACTTTTGCGAGATAAGGCCAAATTGGTATTTTTGCTATAAAATGAATTCCTTCAGTCAAAACAAGTTCAAACTCATTTGTCCTTCATATATATACATTCTAAGTAGGTGCCATGCATAAACATCTTTAAATGACCTTGTATGCGAAAGAAACACAATAATAGCCTTCTTTTGCGGAGTTAAGACGATATTCGGATTTTTGCTTATAAACACCAATTCCTTCAGTCAAAACAAGTTCAAACTCCTTTGTCCTTCATATATACCCATTCTAAGTAGGTTCCATGCATAAACTTCTTTAAATGACCTTGTTTGAGAAAGAAAAACAGGAATAGCCTTACTTTTGCGAGATAAGGCCAAATTGGTATTTTTGCTATAAAATGAATTCCTTCAGTCAAAACAAGTTCAAACTCATTTGTCCTTCATATATATACATTCTAAGTAGGTGCCATGCATAAACATCTTTAAATGACCTTGTATGCGAAAGAAACACAGTAATAGCCTTCTTTTGCGGAGTTAAGACGATATTCGGATTTTTGCTTATAAACACCAATTCCTTCAGTCAAAACAAGTTCAAACTCCTTTGTCCTTCATATATACCCATTCTAAGTAGGTTCCATGCATAAACTTCTTTAAATGACCTTGTTTGAGAAAGAAAAACAGGAATAGCCTTACTTTTGCGAGATAAGGCCAAATTGGTATTTTTGCCATAAAATGAATTCCTTCAGTCAAAACAAGTTCAAACTCATTTGTCCTTCATATATATACATTCTAAGTAGGTGCCATGCATAAACCTCTTTAAATGACCTTGTTTGAGGAAGAAAAACAGGAATAGCCTTCTTTTGCGAGATAAGGCCAAATTGGTATTTTTGCTATAAAATGAAATCCTTCAGTCAAAACAAGTTCAAACTCCTTTGTCCTTCATATATATCAATTCTAAGTAGGTTCCATGCATAAACATCTTTAAATGACATTGTATGCGAAAGAAACACAGTAATAGCCTTCTTTTGCGGAGTTAAGACGATATTCGGATTTTTGCTTATAAACACCAATTGCTTCAGTCAAAACAAGTTCAAACTCCTTTGTCCTTCATATATACCCATTTTAAGTAGGTTCCATGCATAAACTTCTTTAAATGACCTTGTTTGAGAAAGAAAAACAGGAATAGCCTTACTTTAGCGAGATAATGCCAAATTGGTATTTTTGCTATAAAATGAATTCCTTCAGTCAAAACAAGTTCAAACTCCTTTGTCCTTCATATATATCAATTCTAAGTAGGTTCCATGCATAAACCTCTTTAAATGACCTTGTATGCGAAATAAACACAGGAATAGCCTTCTTTTGCGGAGTTAAGACGATATTCGGATTTTTGCTTATAAACACCAATTCCTTCAGTCAAAACAAGTTCAAACTCCTTTGTCCTTCATATAAACCCATTCTAAGTAGTTTCCATGCATAAACTTCTTTAAATGACCTTGTTTGAGAAAGAAAAACAGGAATAGCCTTACTTTTGCGAGATAATACCAAATTGGTATTTTTGCTATAAAATGAATTCCTTCAGTCAAAACAAGTTCAAACTCCTTTGTCCTTCATATATATCAATTCTAAGTAGATTCCATGCATAAACCTCTTTAAATTAACTTGCTTGGGGAAGAAAAACAGGAATAGCCTTACTTTTGCGAGATAAGGCCAAATTGGTATTTTTGCTATAAAATGAATTCCTTCAGTCAAAACAAGTTCAAACTCCTTTGTCCTTCATATATATAGATTCTATATAGGTTCCATGTATAAAACCTCTTTAAATTACCTTGTTTGGTGAAGAAAAACAGGAATAGTCTTACTTTTGCGAGATAAGGCCAAATTGGTATTTTTGCTATAAAATGAATTCCTTCAGTCAAAACAAGTTCAAATTCCTTTGTCCTTCATATGTATCAATTCTAAGTAGATTCCATGCATAAACCTCTTTAAATGACCTTGTATGCGAAAGAAACACAGGAATAGCCTTCTTTTGCGGCGTTAAGACGATATTCGGATTTTTGCTTATAAACACCAATTCCTTCAGTCAAAACAAGTTCAAACTCCTTTGTCCTTCATATATACCCATTCTAAGTAGGTTCCATGCATAAACCTCTTTAAATGACCTTGTTTGAGAAAAAAAAACAGGAATAGCCTTACTTTTGCGAGATAAGGCCAAATTGGTATTTTTGCCATAAAATGAATTCCTTCAGTCAAAACAAGTTCAAACTCCTTTGTCCTTCATATATACCCATTCTAAGTAGGTTCCATGCATAAACCTCTTTAAATGACCTTGTTTGAGAAAGAAAAACAGGAATAGCCTTACTTTTGCGAGATAAGGCCAAATTGGTATTTTTGCCATAAAATGAATTCCTTCAGTCAAAACAAGTTCAAACTCCTTTGTCCTTCATATATATCAATTCTAAGTAGGTTCCATGCATAAACCTCTTTAAATGACCTTGTTTGGTGAAGAAAAACAGGAATAGTCTTACTTTTGCGAGATAAGGCCAAATTGGTATTTTTGCTATAAAATGAAATCCTTCAGTCAAAACAAGTTCAAACTCCTTTGTCCTTCATATATATCAATTCTAAGTAGGTTCCATGCATAAAAATCTTTAAATTACCTTGTATGCGAAAGAAACACAGTAATAGCCTTACTTTTGCGGAGTTAAGACGATATTCGGATTTTTGCTTATAAACACCAATTCCTTCAGTCAAAACAAGTTCAAACTCTTTTGTCCTTCATATATACCCATTCTAAGTAGGTTCCATGCATAAACTTCTTTAAATGACCTTGTTTGAGGAAGACAAACAGGAATAGCCTTACTTTTGCGAGATAAGGCCAAATTGGTATTTTTGCTATAAAATGAATTCCTTCAGTCAAAACAATTTCAAACTCCTTTGTCCTTCATATATATAGATTCTATATAGGTTCCATGTATAAAACCTCTTTAAATTACCTTGTTTGGTGAAGAAAAACAGGAATAGTCTTACTTTTGCGAGATAAGGCCAAATTGGTATTTTTGCTATAAAATGAATTCCTTCAGTCAAAACAAGTTCAAATTCCTTTGTCCTTCATATGTATCAATTCTAAGTAGATTCCATGCATAAACCTCTTTAAATGACCTTGTAAGCGAAAGAAACACAGGAATAGCCTTACTTTTGCGAGATAAGGCCAAATTGGTATTTTTGCTATAAAATGAAATCCTTCAGTCAAAACAAGTTCAAAATCCTTTGTCCTTCATATATACCCATTCTAAGTAGGTTCCATTAATAAACTTCTTTAAATGACCTTGTTTGAGAAAGAAAAACAGGAATAGCCTTACTTTTGCGAGATAAGGCCAAATTGGTATTTTTGCTATAAAATGAATTTCTTCAGTCAAAACAAGTTCAAACTCCTTTGTCCTTCATATATAAAGATTCTATATAGGTTCCATGTATAAAATCTCTTTAAATTACCTTGTTTGAGAAAGAAAAACAGGAATAGCCTTACTTTTGCGAGATAAGGCCAAATTGGTATTTTTGCCATAAAATGAATTCCTTCAGTCAAAACAAGTTCAAACTCATTTGTCCTTCATATATATATATTCTAAGTAGGTGCCATGCATAAACCTCTTTAAATGACCTTGTTTGAGGAAGAAAAACAGGAATAGCCTTACTTTTGCGAGATAAGGCCAAATTGGTATTTTTGCTATAAAATGAAATCCTTCAGTCAAAACAAGTTCAAACTCCTTTGTCCTTCATATATATCAATTCTAAGTAGGTTCCATGCATAAAAATCTTTAAATGACCTTGTATGCGAAAGAAACACAGTAATAGCCTTACTTTTGCGGAGTTAAGACGATATTCGGATTTTTGCTTATAAACACCAATTCCTTCAGTCAAAACAAGTTCAAACTCTTTTGTCCTTCATATATACCCATTCTAAGTAGGTTCCATGCATAAACTTCTTTAAATGACCTTGTTTGAGAAAGAAAAACAGGAATAGCCTTACTTTTGCGAGATAAGGCCAAATTGGTATTTTTGCTATAAAATGAAATCCTTCAGTCAAAACAAGTTCAAACTCCTTTGTCCTTCATATATACCCATTCTAAGTAGGTTCCATTAATAAACTTCTTTAAATGACCTTGTTTGAGAAAGACAAACAGGAATAGCCTTACTTTTGCGAGATAAGGCCAAATTGGTATTTTTGCTATAAAATGAAATCCTTCAGTCAAAACAAGTTCAAACTCCTTTGTCCTTCATATATATCAATTCTAAGTAGGTTCCATGCATAAACCTCTTTAAATGACCTTGTATGCGAAAGAAACACAGGAATAGCCTTCTTTTGCGGAGTTAAGACGATATTCGGATTTTTGCTTATAAACACCAATTCCTTCAGTCAAAACAAGTTCAAACTCCTTTGTCCTTCATATATACCCATTCTAAGTAGGTTCCATGCATAAACTTCTTTAAATGACCTTGTTTGAGAAAGAAAAACAGGAATAGCCTTACTTTAGCGAGATAATGCCAAATTGGTATTTTTGCTATAAAATGAATTCCTTCAGTCAAAACAAGTTCAAACTCCTTTGTCCTTCATATATATCAATTCTAAGTAGATTCCATGCATAAACCTCTTTAAATTAACTTGCTTGGGGAAGAAAAACAGGAATAGCCTTACTTTTGCGAGATAAGGCCAAATTGGTATTTTTGCTATAAAATGAATTCCTTCAGTCAAAACAAGTTCAAACTCCTCTGTCCTTCATATATATAGATTCTATATAGGTTCCATGTATAAAACCTCTTTAAATTACCTTGTTTGGTGAAGAAAAACAGGAATAGTCTTACTTTTGCGAGATAAGGCCAAATTGGTATTTTTGCTATAAAATGAATTCCTTCAGTCAAAACAAGTTCAAATTCCTTTGTCCTTCATATGTATCAATTCTAAGTAGATTCCATGCATAAACCTCTTTAAATGACCTTGTATGCGAAAGAAACACAGGAATAGCCTTCTTTTGCGGCGTTAAGACGATATTCGGATTTTTGCTTATAAACACCAATTCCTTCAGTCAAAACAAGTTCAAACTCCTTTGTCCTTCATATATATCAATTCTAAGTAGGTTCCATGCATAAACTTCTTTAAATGACCTTGTTTGAGAAAGAAAAACAGGAATAGCCTTACTTTTGCGAGATAAGGCCAAATTGGTATTTTTGCTATAAAATGAATTTCTTCAGTCAAAACAAGTTCAAACTCCTTTGTCCTTCATATATAAAGATTCTATATAGGTTCCATGTATAAAATCTCTTTAAATTACCTTGTTTGACAAAGAAAAACAGGAATAACCTTACTTTTGCGAGATAAGGCCAAATTGGTATTTTTGCCATAAAATGAATTCCTTCAGTCAAAACAAGTTCAAACTCATTTGTCCTTCATATATATACATTCTAAGTAGGTGCCATGCATAAACCTCTTTAAATGACCTTGTTTGAGGAAGAAAAACAGGAATAGCCTTACTTTTGCGAGATAAGGCCAAATTGGTATTTTTGCTATAAAATGAAATCCTTCAGTCAAAACAAGTTCAAACTCCTTTGTCCTTCATATATATCAATTCTAAGTAGGTTCCATGCATAAAAATCTTTAAATGACCTTGTATGCGAAAGAAACACAGTAATAGCCTTACTTTTGCGGAGTTAAGACGATATTCGGATTTTTGCTTATAAACACCAATTCCTTCAGTCAAAACAAGTTCAAACTCTTTTGTCCATCATATATACCCATTCTAAGTAGGTTCCATGCATAAACTTCTTTAAATGACCTTGTTTGAGAAAGAAAAACAGGAATAGCCTTACTTTTGCGAGATAAGGCCAAATTGGTATTTTTGCTATAAAATGAAATCCTTCAGTCAAAACAAGTTCAAACTCCTTTGTCCTTCATATATACCCATTCTAAGTAGGTTCCATTAATAAACTTCTTTAAATGACCTTGTTTGAGAAAGACAAACAGGAATAGCCTTACTTTTGCGAGATAAGGCCAAATTGGTATTTTTGCTATAAAATGAAATCCTTCAGTCAAAACAAGTTCAAACTCCTTTGTCCTTCATATATATCAATTCTAAGTAGATTCCATGCATAAACCTCTTTAAATTAACTTGCTTGGGGAAGAAAAACAGGAATAGCCTTACTTTTGCGAGATAAGGCCAAATTGGTATTTTTGCTATAAAATGAATTCCTTCAGTCAAAACAAGTTCAAACTCCTTTGTCCTTCATATATATAGATTCTATATAGGTTCCATGTATAAAACCTCTTTAAATTACCTTGTTTGGTGAAGAAAAACAGGAATAGTCTTACTTTTGCGAGATAAGGCCAAATTGGTATTTTTGCTATAAAATGAAATCCTTCAGTCAAAACAAGTTCAAACTCCTTTGTCCTTCATATATATCAATTCTAAGTAGGTTCCATGCATAAACCTCTTTAAATGACCTTGTATGCGAAAGAAACACAGGAATAGCCTTCTTTTGCGGAGTTAAGACGATATTCGGATTTTTGCTTATAAACACCAATTCCTTCAGTCAAAACAAGTTCAAACTCCTTTGTCCTTCATATATACCCATTCTAAGTAGGTTCCATGCATAAACTTCTTTAAATGACCTTGTTTGAGAAAGAAAAACAGGAATAGCCTTACTTTAGCGAGATAATGCCAAATTGGTATTTTTGCTATAAAATGAATTCCTTCAGTCAAAACAAGTTCAAACTCCTTTGTCCTTCATATATATCAATTCTAAGTAGATTCCATGCATAAACCTCTTTAAATTAACTTGCTTGGGGAAGAAAAACAGGAATAGCCTTACTTTTGCGAGATAAGGCCAAATTGGTATTTTTGCTATAAAATGAATTCCTTCAGTCAAAACAAGTTCAAACTCCTCTGTCCTTCATATATATAGATTCTATATAGGTTCCATGTATAAAACCTCTTTAAATTACCTTGTTTGGTGAAGAAAAACAGGAATAGTCTTACTTTTGCGAGATAAGGCCAAATTGGTATTTTTGCTATAAAATGAATTCCTTCAGTCAAAACAAGTTCAAACTCCTTTGTCCTTCATATGTATCAATTCTAAGTAGATTCCATGCATAAACCTCTTTAAATGACCTTGTATGCGAAAGAAACACAGGAATAGCCTTCTTTTGCGGCGTTAAGACGATATTCGGATTTTTGCTTATAAACACCAATTCCTTCAGTCAAAACAAGTTCAAACTCCTTTGTCCTTCATATATATCAATTCTAAGTAGGTTCCATGCATAAACTTCTTTAAATGACCTTGTTTGAGAAAGAAAAACAGGAATAGCCTTACTTTTGCGAGATAAGGCCAAATTGGTATTTTTGCTATAAAATGAATTTCTTCAGTCAAAACAAGTTCAAACTCCTTTGTCCTTCATATATAAAGATTCTATATAGGTTCCATGTATAAAATCTCTTTAAATTACCTTGTTTGAGAAAGAAAAACAGGAATAGCCTTACTTTTGCGAGATAAGGCCAAATTGGTATTTTTGCCATAAAATGAATTCCTTCAGTCAAAACAAGTTCAAACTCATTTGTCCTTCATATATATACATTCTAAGTAGGTGCCATGCATAAACCTCTTTAAATGACCTTGTTTGAGGAAGAAAAACAGGAATAGCCTTACTTTTGCGAGATAAGGCCAAATTGGTATTTTTGCTATAAAATGAAATCCTTCAGTCAAAACAAGTTCAAACTCCTTTGTCCTTCATATATATCAATTCTAAGTAGGTTCCATGCATAAACATCTTTAAATGACCTTGTATGCGAAAGAAACACAGTAATAGCCTTCTTTTGCGGAGTTAAGACGATATTCGGATTTTTGCTTATAAACACCAATTCCTTCAGTCAAAACAAGTTCAAACTCCTTTGTCCTTCATATATACCCATTCTAAGTAGGTTCCATGCATAAACTTCTTTAAATGACCTTGTTTGAGAAAGAAAAACAGGAATAGCCTTACTTTTGCGAGATAAGGCCAAAATGGTATTTCTGCTATAAAATGAAATCCTTCAGTCAAAACAAGTTCAAACTCCTTTGTCCTTCATATATATCAATTCTAAGTAGGTTCCATGCATAAACATCTTTAAATGACCTTGTATGCGAAAGAAACACAGGAATAGCCTTCTTTTGCGGAGTTAAGACGATATTCGGATTTTTGCTTATAAACACCAATTCCTTCAGTCAAAACAAGTTCAAACTCCTTTGTCCTTCATATATACCCATTCTAAGTAGGTTCCATGCATAAACTTCTTTAAATGACCTTGTTTGAGAAAGACAAACAGGAATAGCCTTACTTTAGCGAGATAATGCCAAATTGGTATTTTTGCTATAAAATGAATTCCTTCAGTCAAAACAAGTTCAAACTCCTTTGTCCTTCAAATATATAAATTCTAAGTAGGTTCCATGCATAAACCTCTTTAAATGACCTTGTTTGAGAAAGACAAACAGGAATAGCCTTACTTTTGCGAGATAATGCTAAATTGGTATTTTTGCTATAAAATGAAATCCTTCAGTCAAAACAAGTTCAAACTCCTTTGTCCTTCATATATATCAATTCTAAGTAGATTCCATGCATAAACCTCTTTAAATGACCTTGTATGCGAAAGAAACACAGGAATAGCCTTCTTTTGCGGAGTTAAGACGATATTCGGATTTTTGCTTATAAACACCAATTCCTACAGTCAAAACAAGTTCAAACTCCTTTGTCCTTCATATGTATCAATTCTAAGTAGATTCCATGCATAAACTTCTTTAAATGACCTTGTTTGAGAAAGACAAACAGGAATAGCCTTACTTTTGCGAGATAATGCCAAATTGGTATTTTTGCCATAAAATGAATTCCTTCAGTCAAAACAAGTTCAAACTCCTTTGTCCTTCATATATATCAATTCTAAGTAGGTTCCATGCATAAACATCTTTAAATGACTTGTATGCGAAAGAAACACAGGAATAGCCTTCTTTTGCGGAGTTAAGACGATATTCGGATTTTTGCTTATAAACACCAATTCCTTCAGTCAAAACAAGTTCAAACTCCTTTGTCCTTCAAATATATAAATTCTAAGTAGGTTCCATGCATAAACCTCTTTAAATGACCTTGTTTGAGAAAGACAAACAGGAATAGCTTTACTTTTGCGAGATAAGGCCAAATTGGTATTTTTGCTATAAAATGAATTCCTTCAGTCAAAACAAGTTCAAACTCCTTTGTCCTTCAAATATATAAATTCTAAGTAGGTTCCATGCATAAACCTCTTTAAATGACCTTGTTTGAGAAAGACAAACAGGAATAGCCTTACTTTTGCGAGATAATGCTAAATTGGTATTTTTGCTATAAAATGAAATCCTTCAGTCAAAACAAGTTCAAACTCCTTTGTCCTTCATATATATCAATTCTAAGTAGATTCCATGCATAAACCTCTTTAAATGACCTTGTATGCGAAAGAAACACAGGAATAGCCTTCTTTTGCGGAGTTAAGACGATATTCGGATTTTTGCTTATAAACACCAATTCCTACAGTCAAAACAAGTTCAAACTCCTTTGTCCTTCATATGTATCAATTCTAAGTAGATTCCATGCATAAACTTCTTTAAATGACCTTGTTTGAGAAAGACAAACAGGAATAGCCTTACTTTTGCGAGATAATGCCAAATTGGTATTTTTGCCATAAAATGAATTCCTTCAGTCAAAACAAGTTCAAACTCCTTTGTCCTTCATATATATCAATTCTAAGTAGGTTCCATGCATAAACATCTTTAAATGACTT
Organism: Odontesthes bonariensis; assembly: GCF_027942865.1. NCBI lineage: Eukaryota > Metazoa > Chordata > Actinopteri > Atheriniformes > Atherinopsidae > Odontesthes > Odontesthes bonariensis. The sequence continues at coordinate 29,413,653 of NC_134511.1, forward strand.
GTATGCGAAAGAAACACAGGAATAGCCTTCTTTTGCGGAGTTAAGACGATATTCGGATTTTTGCTTATAAACACCAATTCCTTCAGTCAAAACAAGTTCAAACTCCTTTGTCCTTCAAATATATAAATTCTAAGTAGGTTCCATGCATAAACCTCTTTAAATGACCTTGTTTGAGAAAGACAAACAGGAATAGCTTTACTTTTGCGAGATAAGGCCAAATTGGTATTTTTGCTATAAAATGAAATCCTTCAGTCAAAACAAGTTCAAACTCCTTTGTCCTTCATATATACCCATTCTAAGTAGGTTCCATTAATAAACTTCTTTAAATGACCTTGTTTGAGAAAGACAAACAGGAATAGCCTTACTTTTGCGAGATAAGGCCAAATTGGTATTTTTACTATAAAATGAAATCCTTCAGTCAAAACAAGTTCAAACTCCTTTGTCCTTCATATATATCAATTCTAAGTAGATTCCATGCATAAACCTCTTTAAATGACCTTGTATGCGAAAGAAACACAGGAATAGCCTTCTTTTGCGGAGTTAAGACGATATTCGGATTTTTGCTTATAAACACCAATTCCTTCAGTCAAAACAAGTTCAAACTCCTTTGTCCTTCATATATACCCATTCTAAGTAGGTTCCATGCATAAACTTCTTTAAATGACCTTGTTTGAGAAAGAAAATCAGGAATAGCCCTACTTTTGCGAGATAATGCCAAATTGGTATTTTTGCTATAAAATGAATTCCTTCAGTCAAAACAAGTTCAAACTCCTTTGTCCTTCATATATATCAATTCTAAGTAGATTCCATGCATAAACCTCTTTAAATGAACTTGCTTGGGGAAGAAAAACAGGAATAGCCTTACTTTTGCGAGATAAGGCCAAATTGGTACTTTTGCTATAAAATGAATTCCTTCAGTCAAAAAAAGTTCAAATTCCTTTGTCCTTCATATGTATCAATTCTAAGTAGATTCCATGCATAAACCTCTTTAAATTACCTTGCTTGGGGAAGAAAAACAGGAATAGCCTTACTTTTGCGAGATAATGCCAAATTGGTATTTTTGCTATAAAATGAATTCCTTCAGTCAAAACAAGTTCAAACTCCTTTGTCCTTTTAATATATAGATTCTATATAGGTTCCATGCATAAAACCTCTTTAAATTACCTTTTTTGGTGAAGAAAAACAGGAATAGTCTCACTTTTGCGAGATGAGGCCAAATTGGTATTTTTGCTATAAAATGAATTCCTTCAGTCAAAACAAGTTCAAACTCCTTTGTCCTTCATATATACCCATTCTAAGTAGGTTCCATTAATAAACTTCTTTAAATGACCTTGTTTGAGAAAGACAAACAGGAATAGCCTTACTTTTGCGAGATAAGGCCAAATTGGTATTTTTGCTATAAAATGAAATCCTTCAGTCAAAACAAGTTCAAACTCCTTTGTCCTTCATATATACCCATTCTAAGTAGGTTCCATTAATAAACTTCTTTAAATGACCTTGTTTGAGAAAGACAAACAGGAATAGCCTTACTTTTGCGAGATAAGGCCAAATTGGTATTTTTGCTATAAAATGAAATCCTTCAGTCAAAATAAGTTCAAACTCCTTTGTCCTTCATATATATCAATTCTAAGTAGGTTCCATGCATAAACCTCTTTAAATGACCTTGTATGCGAAAGAAACACAATAATAGCCTTCTTTTGCGGAGTTAAGACGATATTCGGATTTTTGCTTATAAACACCAATTCCTTCAGTCAAAACAAGTTCAAACTCCTTTGTCCTTCATATATACCCATTCTAAGTAGGTTCCATGCATAAACTTCTTTAAATGACCTTGTTTGAGAAAGAAAAACAGAAATAGCCTTACTTTTGCGAGATAAGGCCAAATTGGTATTTTTGCTATAAAATGAATTCCTTCAGTCAAAACAAGTTCAAACTCATTTGTCCTTCATATATATACATTCTAAGTAGGTGCCATGCATAAACATCTTTAAATGACCTTGTATGCGAAAGAAACACAGTAATAGCCTTCTTTTGCGGAGTTAAGACGATATTCGGATTTTTGCTTATAAACACCAATTCCTTCAGTCAAAACAAGTTCAAACTCCTTTGTCCTTCATATATACCCATTCTAAGTAGGTTCCATGCATAAACTTCTTTAAATGACCTTGTTTGAGAAAGAAAAACAGGAATAGCCTTACTTTTGCGAGATAAGGCCAAATTGGTATTTTTGCCATAAAATGAATTCCTTCAGTCAAAACAAGTTCAAACTCATTTGTCCTTCATATATATACATTCTAAGTAGGTGCCATGCATAAACCTCTTTAAATGACCTTGTTTGAGGAAGAAAAACAGGAATAGCCTTCTTTTGCGAGATAAGGCCAAATTGGTATTTTTGCTATAAAATGAAATCCTTCAGTCAAAACAAGTTCAAACTCCTTTGTCCTTCATATATATCAATTCTAAGTAGGTTCCATGCATAAACATCTTTAAATGACATTGTATGCGAAAGAAACACAGTAATAGCCTTCTTTTGCGGAGTTAAGACGATATTCGGATTTTTGCTTATAAACACCAATTGCTTCAGTCAAAACAAGTTCAAACTCCTTTGTCCTTCATATATACCCATTCTAAGTAGGTTCCATGCATAAACTTCTTTAAATGACCTTGTTTGAGAAAGAAAAACAGGAATAGCCTTACTTTAGCGAGATAATGCCAAATTGGTATTTTTGCTATAAAATGAATTCCTTCAGTCAAAACAAGTTCAAACTCCTTTGTCCTTCAAATATATAAATTCTAAGTAGGTTCCATGCATAAACCTCTTTAAATGACCTTGTTTGAGAAAGACAAACAGGAATAGCCTTACTTTTGCGAGATAATGCTAAATTGGTATTTTTGCTATAAAATGAAATCCTTCAGTCAAAACAAGTTCAAACTCCTTTGTCCTTCATATATATCAATTCTAAGTAGATTCCATGCATAAACCTTTTTAAATGACCTTGTATGCGAAAGAAACACAGGAATAGCCTTCTTTTGCGGAGTTAAGACGATATTCGGATTTTTGCTTATAAACACCAATTCCTTCAGTCAAAACAAGTTCAAACTCCTTTGTCCTTCATATATACCCATTCTAAGTAGGTTCCATGCATAAACTTCTTTAAATGACCTTGTTTGAGAAAGAAAAACAGGAATAGCCTTACTTTTGCGAGATAATGCCAAATTGGTATTTTTGCTATAAAATGAAATCCTTCAGTCAAAACAAGTTCAAACTCCTTTGTCCTTCATATATATCAATTCTAAGTAGATTCCATGCATAAACCTCTTTAAATGACCTTGTATGCGAAAGAAACACAGGAATAGCCTTCTTTTGCGGAGTTAAGACGACATTCAGATTTTTGCTTATAAACACCAATTCCTTCAGTCAAAACAAGTTCAAACTCCTTTGTCCTTCATATATATCAATGCTAAGTAGATTCCATGCATAAACCTCTTTAAATTAACTTTCTTGGGGAAGAAAAACAGGAATAGCCTTACTTTTGCGAGATAAGGCCAAATTGGTATTTTTGCTATAAAATGAATTCCTTCAGTCAAAAAAAGTTCAAATTCCTTTGTCCTTCATATGTATCAATTCTAAGTAGATTCCATGCATAAACCTCTTTAAATTACCTTGCTTGGGGAAGAAAAACAGGAATAGCCTTACTTTTGCGAGATAAGGCCAAATTGGTATTTTTGCTATAAAATGAAATCCTTCAGTCAAAACAAGTTCAAACTCCTTTGTCCTTCATATATATCAATTCTAAGTAGGTTCCATGCATAAACATCTTTAAATGACCTTGTATGCGAAAGAAACACAGGAATAGCCTTCTTTTGCGGAGTTAAGACGATATTCGGATTTTTGCTTATAAACACCAATTCCTTCAGTCAAAACAAGTTCAAACTCCTTTGTCCTTCATATATACCCATTCTAAGTAGGTTCCATGCATAAACTTCTTTAAATGACCTTGTTTGAGAAAGAAAAACAGGAATAGCCTTACTTTTGCGAGATAATGCCAAATTGGTATTTTTGCTATAAAATGAATTCCTTCAGTCAAAACAAGTTCAAACTCCTTTGTCCTTCATATATATAGATTCTATATAGGTTCCATGCATAAACCTCTTTAAATTACCTTGTTTGGTGAAGAAAAACAGGAATAGTCTTACTTTTGCGAGATAAGGCCAAATTGGTATTTTTGCTATAAAATGAATTCCTTCAGTCAAAACAAGTTCAAATTCCATTGTCCTTCATATGTATCAATTCTAAGTAGATTCCATGCATAAACCTCTTTAAATGACCTTGTTTGAGAAAGAAAAACAGGAATAGCCTTACTTTAGCGAGATAATGCCAAATTGGTATTTTTGCTATAAAATGAATTCCTTCAGTCAAAACAAGTTCAAACTCCTTTGTCCTTCATATATATCAATTCTAAGTAGATTCCATGCATAAACCTCTTTAAATTACCTTGTTTGGTGAAGAAAAACAGGAATAGTCTTACTTTTGCGAGATAAGGCCAAATTGGTATTTTTGCTATAAAATGAATTCCTTCAGTCAAAACAAGTTCAAATTCCTTTGTCCTTCATATGTATCAATTCTAAGTAGATTCCATGCATAAACCTCTTTAAATGACCTTGTATGCGAAAGAAACACAGGAATAGCCTTCTTTTGCGGAGTTAAGACGATATTCGGATTTTTGCTTATAAACACCAATTCCTTCAGTCAAAACAAGTTCAAACTCCTTTGTCCTTCATATATACCCATTCTAAGTAGGTTCCATGCATAAACTTCTTTTAATGACCTTGTTTGAGAAAGAAAAACAGGAATAGCCTTACTTTTGCGAGATAAGGCCAAATTGGTATTTTTGCCATAAAATGAATTCCTTCAGTCAAAACAAGTTCAAACTCCTTTGTCCTTCATATATATCAATTCTAAGTAGGTTCCATGCATAAACATCTTTAAATGACTTGTATGCGAAAGAAACACAGGAATAGCCTTCTTTTGCGGAGTTAAGACGATATTCGGATTTTTGCTCATAAACACCAATTCCTTCAGTCAAAACAAGTTCAAACTCCTTTGTCCTTCAAATATATAAATTCTAAGTAGGTTCCATTAATAAACTTCTTTAAATGAACTTGTTTGAGAAAGACAAACAGGAATAGCCTTACTTTTGCGAGATAAGGCCAAATTGGTATTTTTGCTATAAAATGAAATCCTTCAGTCAAAACAAGTTCAAACTCCTTTGTCCTTCATATATATCAATTCTAAGTAGATTCCATGCATAAACCTCTTTAAATGACCTTGTATGCGAAAGAAACACAGGAATAGCCTTCTTTTGCGGAGTTAAGACGATATTCGGATTTTTGCTTATAAACACCAATTCCTTCAGTCAAAACAAGTTCAAACTCCTTTGTCCTTCATATATATCAATTCTAAGTAGATTCCATGCATAAACCTCTTTAAATTAACTTTCTTGGGGAAGAAAAACAGGAATAGCCTTACTTTTGCGAGATAAGGCCAAATTGGTATTTTTGCTATAAAATGAATTCCTTCAGTCAAAAAAAGTTCAAATTCCTTTGTCCTTCATATGTATAAATTCTAAGTAGATTCCATGCATAAACCTCTTTAAATTACCTTGTTTGGTGAAGAAAAACAGGAATAGTCTTACTTTTGCGAGATAAGGCCAAATTGGTATTTTTGCTATAAAATGAATTCCTTCAGTCAAAACAAGTTCAAATTCCATTGTCCTTCATATGTATCAATTCTAAGTAGATTCCATGCATAAACCTCTTTAAATGACCTTGTATGCGAAAGAAACACAGGAATAGCCTTCTTTTGGGGAGTTAAGACGATATTCGGATTTTTGCTCATAAACACCAATTCCTTCAGTCAAAACAAGTTCAAACTCCTTTGTCCTTCATATATACCCATTCTAAGTAGGTTCCATGCATAAACTTCTTTAAATGACCTTGTTTGAGAACGAAAAACAGGAATAGCCTTACTTTAGCGAGATAATGCCAAATTGGTATTTTTGCTATAAAATGAATTCCTTCAGTCAAAACAAGTTCAAACTCCTTTGTCCTTCATATATATCAATTCTAAGTAGATTCCATGCATAAACCTCTTTAAATTACCTTGCTTGGGGAAGAAAAACAGGAATAGCCTTACTTTTGCGAGATAAGGCCAAATTGGTATTTTTGCTATAAAATGAAATCCTTCAGTCGAAACAAGTTCAAACTCCTTTGTCCTTCATATATATCAATTCTAAGTAGGTTCCATGCATAAACATCTTTAAATGACCTTGTATGCGAAATAAACACAGGAATAGCCTTCTTTTGCGGAGTTAAGACGATATTCGGATTTTTGCTTATAAACACCAATTCCTTCAGTCAAAACAAGTTCAAACTCCTTTGTCCTTCATATATACCCATTCTAAGTAGGTTCCATGCATAAACTTCTTTAAATGACCTTGTTTGAGAAAGAAAAACAGGAATAGCCTTACTTTTGCGAGATAATGCCAAATTGGTATTTTTGCTATAAAATGAATTCCTTCAGTCAAAACAAGTTCAAACTCCTTTGTCCTTCATATATATAGATTCTATATAGGTTCCATGCATAAACCTCTTTAAATTACCTTGTTTGGTGAAGAAAAACAGGAATAGTCTTACTTTTGCGAGATAAGGCCAAATTGGTATTTTTGCTATAAAATGAATTCCTTCAGTCAAAACAAGTTCAAATTCCATTGTCCTTCATATGTATCAATTCTAAGTAGATTCCATGCATAAACCTCTTTAAATGACCTTGTTTGAGAAAGAAAAACAGGAATAGCCTTACTTTAGCGAGATAATGCCAAATTGGTATTTTTGCTATAAAATGAATTCCTTCAGTCAAAACAAGTTCAAACTCCTTTGTCCTTCATATATATCAATTCTAAGTAGATTCCATGCATAAACCTCTTTAAATTACCTTGTTTGGTGAAGAAAAACAGGAATAGTCTTACTTTTGCGAGATAAGGCCAAATTGGTATTTTTGCCATAAAATGAATTCCTTCAGTCAAAACAAGTTCAAACTCCTTTGTCCTTCATATATATCAATTCTAAGTAGGTTCCATGCATAAACATCTTTAAATGACTTGTATGCGAAAGAAACACAGGAATAGCCTTCTTTTGCGGAGTTAAGACGATATTCGGATTTTTGCTCATAAACACCAATTCCTTCAGTCAAAACAAGTTCAAACTCCTTTGTCCTTCAAATATATAAATTCTAAGTAGGTTCCATTAATAAACTTCTTTAAATGAACTTGTTTGAGAAAGACAAACAGGAATAGCCTTACTTTTGCGAGATAAGGCCAAATTGGTATTTTTGCTATAAAATGAAATCCTTCAGTCAAAACAAGTTCAAACTCCTTTGTCCTTCATATATATCAATTCTAAGTAGATTCCATGCATAAACATCTTTAAATGACCTTGTATGCGAAAGAAACACAGGAATAGCCTTCTTTTGCGGAGTTAAGACGATATTCGGATTTTTGCTTATAAACACCAATTCCTTCAGTCAAAACAAGTTCAAACTCCTTTGTCCTTCATATATACCCATTCTAAGTAGGTTCCATGCATAAACTTCTTTAAATGACCTTGTTTGAGAAAGAAAAACAGGAATAGCCTTACTTTTGCGAGATAATGCCAAATTGGTATTTTTGCTATAAAATGAAATCCTTCAGTCAAAAGAAGTTCAAACTCCTTTGTCCTTCATATATATCAATTCTAAGTAGATTCCATGCATAAACCTCTTTAAATGACCTTGTATGCGAAAGAAACACAGGAATAGCCTTCTTTTGCGGAGTTAAGACGATATTCGGATTTTTGCTTATAAACACCAATTCCTTCAGTCAAAACAAGTTCAAACTCCTTTGTCCTTCATATATATCAATTCTAAGTAGATTCCATGCATAAACCTCTTTAAATTAACTTTCTTGGGGAAGAAAAACAGGAATAGCCTTACTTTTGCGAGATAAGGCCAAATTGGTATTTTTGCTATAAAATGAATTCCTTCAGTCAAAAAAAGTTCAAATTCCTTTGTCCTTCATATGTATCAATTCTAAGTAGATTCCATGCATAAACCTCTTTAAATTACCTTGTTTGGTGAAGAAAAACAGGAATAGTCTTACTTTTGCGAGATAAGGCCAAATTGGTATTTTTGCTATAAAATGAATTCCTTCAGTCAAAACAAGTTCAAATTCCATTGTCCTTCATATGTATCAATTCTAAGTAGATTCCATGCATAAACCTCTTTAAATGACCTTGTATGCGAAAGAAACACAGGAATAGCCTTCTTGTGGGGAGTTAAGACGATATTCGGATTTTTGCTTATAAACACCAATTCCTTCAGTCAAAACAAGTTCAAACTCCTTTGTCCTTCATATATACCCATTCTAAGTAGGTTCCATGCATAAACTTCTTTAAATGACCTTGTTTGAGAACGAAAAACAGGAATAGCCTTACTTTAGCGAGATAATGCCAAATTGGTATTTTTGCTATAAAATGAATTCCTTCAGTCAAAACAAGTTCAAACTCCTTTGTCCTTCATATATATCAATTCTAAGTAGATTCCATGCATAAACCTCTTTAAATTAACTTGCTTGGGGAAGAAAAACAGGAATAGCCTTACTTTTGCGATATAAGGCCAAATTGGTATTTTTGCTATAAAATGATTTCCTTCAGTCAAAACAATTTCAAACTCCTTTGTCCTTCATATATACCCATTCTAAGTAGGTTCCATGCATAAACTTCTTTAAATGACCTTGTTTGAGAAAGACAAACAGGAATAGCCTTACTTTTGCGAGATAATGCCAAATTGGTATTTTTGCCATAAAATGAATTCCTTCAGTCAAAACAAGTTCAAACTCCTTTGTCCTTCATATATATCAATTCTAAGTAGGTTCCATGCATAAACATCTTTAAATGACTTGTATGCGAAAGAAACACAGGAATAGCCTTCTTTTGCGGAGTTAAGACGATATTCGGATTTTTGCTTATAAACACCAATTCCTTCAGTCAAAACAAGTTCAAACTCCTTTGTCCTTCAAATATATAAATTCTAAGTAGGTTCCATGCATAAACCTCTTTAAATGACCTTGTTTGAGAAAGACAAACAGGAATAGCTTTACTTTTGCGAGATAAGGCCAAATTGGTATTTTTGCTATAAAATGAAATCCTTCAGTCAAAACAAGTTCAAACTCCTTTGTCCTTCATATATACCCATTCTAAGTAGGTTCCATGCATAAACTTCTTTAAATGACCTTGTTTGAGAAAGACAAACAGGAATAGCTTTACTTTTGCGAGATAATGCCAAATTGGTATTTTTGCTATAAAATGAATTCCTTCAGTCAAAACAAGTTCAAACTCCTTTGTCCTTTTAATATATAGATTCTATATAGGTTCCATGTATAAAACCTCTTTAAATTACCTTTTTTGGTGAAGAAAAACAGGAATAGTCTTACTTTTGCGAGATGAGGCCAAATTGGTATTTTTGCTATAAAATGAATTCCTTCAGTCAAAACAAGTTCAAACTCCTTTGTCCTTCATATATACCCATTCTAAGTAGGTTCCATTAATAAACTTCTTTAAATGACCTTGTTTGAGAAAGACAAACAGGAATAGCCTTACTTTTGCGAGATCAGGCCAAATTGGTATTTTTGCTATAAAATGAAATCCTTCAGTCAAAATAAGTTCAAACTCCTTTGTCCTTCATATATATCAATTCTAAGTAGGTTCCATGCATAAACATCTTTAAATGACCTTGTATGCGAAAGAAACACAGGAATAGCCTTCTTTTGCGGAGTTAAGACGATATTCGGATTTTTGCTTATAAACACCAATTCCTTCAGTCAAAACAAGTTCAAACTCCTTTGTCCTTCATATATACCCATTCTAAGTAGGTTCCATGCATAAACTTCTTTAAATGACCTTGTTTGAGAAAGAAAAACAGGAATAGCCTTACTTTAGCGAGATAATGCCAAATTGGTATTTTTGCTATAAAATGAATTCCTTCAGTCAAAACAAGTTCAAACTCCTTTGTCCTTCATATATATAGATTCTATATAGGTTCCATGTATAAAACCTCTTTAAATTACCTTGTTTGGTGAAGAAAAACAGGAATAGTCTTACTTTTGAGAGATAAGGCCAAATTGGTATTTTTGCTATAAAATGAATTCCTTCAGTCAAAACAAGTTCAAATTCCTTTGTCCTTCATATGTATCAATTCTAAGTAGATTCCATGCATAAACCTCTTTAAATGACCTTGTATGCGAAAGAAACACAGGAATAGACTTCTTTTGCGGAGTTAAGACGATATTCGGATTTTTGCTTATAAACACCAATTCCTTCAGTCAAAACAAGTTCAAACTCCTTTGTCCTTCATATATACCCATTCTAAGTAGGTTCCATGCATAAACTTCTTTAAATGACCTTGTTTGAGAAAGAAAAACAGGAATAGCCTTACTTTTGCGAGATAAGGCCAAATTGGTATTTTTGCCATAAAATGAATTCCTTCCGTCAAAACAAGTTCAAACTCATTTGTCCTTCATATATATACATTCTAAGTAGGTGCCATGCATAAACTTCTTTAAATGACCTTGTTTGAGGAAGAAAAACAGGAATAGCCTTACTTTTGCGAGATAAGGCCAAATTGGTATTTTTGCTATAAAATGAAATCCTTCAGTCAAAACAAGTTCAAACTCCTTTGTCCTTCATATATATCAATTCTAAATAGGTTCCATGCATAAACATCTTTAAATGACCTTGTATGCGAAAGAAACACAGGAATAGCCTTCTTTTGCGGAGTTAAGACGATATTCGGATTTTTGCTTATAAACACCAATTCCTTCAGTCAAAACAAGTTCAAACTCCTTTGTCCTTCATATATACCCATTCTAAGTAGGTTCCATGCATAAACTTCTTTAAATGACCTTGTTTGAGAAAGAAAAACAGGAATAGCCTTACTTTAGCGAGATAATGCCAAATTGGTATTTTTGCTATAAAATGAATTCCTTCAGTCAAAACAAGTTCAAACTCCTTTGTCCTTCATATATATCAATTCTAAGTAGATTCCATGCATAAACCTCTTTAAATTAACTTGCTTGGGGAAGAAAAACAGGAATAGCCTTACTTTAGCGAGATAATGCCAAATTGGTATTTTTGCTATAAAATGAATTCCTTCAGTCAAAACAAGTTCAAACTCCTTTGTCCTTTTAATATATAGATTCTATATAGGTTCCATGTATAAAACCTCTTTAAATTACCTTTTTTGGTGAAGAAAAACAGGAATAGCCTTACTTTTGCGAGATAAGGCCAAATTGGTATTTTTGCCATAAAATGAATTCCTTCAGTCAAAACAAGTTCAAACTCATTTGTCCTTCACATATATACATTCTAAGTAGGTGCCATGCATAAACCTCTTTAAATGACCTTGTTTGAGGAAGAAAAACAGGAATAGCCTTACTTTTGCGAGATAAGGCCAAATTGGTATTTTTGCTATAAAATGAAATCCTTCAGTCAAAACAAGTTCAAACTCCTTTGTCCTTCATATATATCAATTCTAAGTAGGTTCCATGCATAAACATCTTTAAATGACCTTGTATGCGAAAGAAACACAGGAATAGCCTTCTTTTGCGGAGTTAAGACGATATTCGGATTTTTGCTTATAAACACCAATTCCTTCAGTCAAAACAAGTTCAAACTCCTTTGTCCTTCATATATACCCATTCTAAGTAGGTTCCATGCATAAACTTCTTTAAATGACCTTGTTTGAGGAAGAAAAACAGGAATAGCCTTACTTTAGCGAGATAATGCCAAATTGGTATTTTTGCTATAAAATGAATTCCTTCAGTCAAAACAAGTTCAAACTCCTTTGTCCTTCAAATATATAAATTCTAAGTAGGTTCCATGCATAAACCTCTTTAAATGACCTTGTTTGAGAAAGACAAACAGGAATAGCCTTACTTTTGCGAGATAATGCTAAATTGGTATTTTTGCTATAAAATGAAATCCTTCAGTCAAAACAAGTTCAAACTCCTTTGTCCTTCATATATATCAATTCTAAGTAGATTCCATGCATAAACCTCTTTAAATGACCTTGTATGCGAAAGAAACACAGGAATAGCCTTCTTTTGCGGAGTTAAGACGATATTCGGATTTTTGCTTATAAACACCAATTCCTTCAGTCAAAACAAGTTCAAACTCCTTTGTCCTTCATATATACCCATTCTAAGTAGGTTCCATGCATAAACTTCTTTAAATGACCTTGTTTGAGAAAGAAAAACAGGAATAGTCTTACTTTTGCGAGATAATGCCAAATTGGTATTTTTGCTATAAAATGAAATCCTTCAGTCAAAACAAGTTCAAACTCATTTGTCCTTCATATATATCAATTCTAAGTAGGTTCCATGCATAAACATCTTTAAATGACTTGTATGCGAAAGAAACACAGGAATAGCCTTCTTTTGCGGAGTTAAGACGATATTCGGATTTTTGCTTATAAACACCAATTCCTTCAGTCAAAACAAGTTCAAACTCCTTTGTCCTTCAAATATATAAATTCTAAGTAGGTTCCATGCAGAAACCTCTTTAAAATGACCTTGTTTGAGAAAGACAAACAGGAATAGCCTTACTTTTGCGAGATAAGGCCAAATTGGTATTTTTGCTATAAAATTAAATCCTTCAGTCAAAACAAGTTCAAACTCCTTTGTCCTTCATATATACCCATTCTAAGTAGGTTCCATGCATAAACTTCTTTAAATGACCTTGTTTGAGAAAGAAAAACAGGAATAGCCTTACTTTTGCGAGATAAGGCCAAATTGGTATTTTTGCCATAAAATGAATTCCTTCCGTCAAAACAAGTTCAAACTCATTTGTCCTTCATATATATACATTCTAAGTAGGTGCCATGCATAAACTTCTTTAAATGACCTTGTTTGAGGAAGAAAAACAGGAATAGCCTTACTTTTGCGAGATAAGGCCAAATTGGTATTTTTGCTATAAAATGAAATCCTTCAGTCAAAACAAGTTCAAACTCCTTTGTCCTTCATATATATCAATTCTAAGTAGGTTCCATGCATAAACATCTTTAAATGACCTTGTATGCGAAAGAAACACAGGAATAGCCTTCTTTTGCGGAGTTAAGACGATATTCGGATTTTTGCTTATAAACACCAATTCCTTCAGTCAAAACAAGTTCAAACTCCTTTGTCCTTCATATATACCCATTCTAAGTAGGTTCCATGCATAAACTTCTTTAAATGACCTTGTTTGAGAAAGAAAAACAGGAATAGCCTTACTTTAGCGAGATAATGCCAAATTGGTATTTTTGCTATAAAATGAATTCCTTCAGTCAAAACAAGTTCAAACTCCTTTGTCCTTCATATATATCAATTCTAAGTAGATTCCATGCATAAACCTCTTTAAATTAACTTGCTTGGGGAAGAAAAACAGGAATAGCCTTACTTTAGCGAGATAATGCCAAATTGGTATTTTTGCTATAAAATGAATTCCTTCAGTCAAAACAAGTTCAAACTCCTTTGTCCTTTTAATATATAGATTCTATATAGGTTCCATGTATAAAACCTCTTTAAATTACCTTTTTTGGTGAAGAAAAACAGGAATAGCCTTACTTTTGCGAGATAAGGCCAAATTGGTATTTTTGCCATAAAATGAATTCCTTCAGTCAAAACAAGTTCAAACTCCTTTGTCCTTCATATATACCCATTCTAAGTAGGTTCCATGCATAAACTTCTTTAAATGACCTTGTTTGAGGAAGAAAAACAGGAATAGCCTTACTTTAGCGAGATAATGCCAAATTGGTATTTTTGCTATAAAATGAATTCCTTCAGTCAAAACAAGTTCAAACTCCTTTGTCCTTCAAATATATAAATTCTAAGTAGGTTCCATGCATAAACCTCTTTAAATGACCTTGTTTGAGAGAGACAAACAGGAATAGCCTTACTTTTGCGAGATAATGCTAAATTGGTATTTTTGCTATAAAATGAAATCCTTCAGTCAAAACAAGTTCAAACTCCTTTGTCCTTCATATATATCAATTCTAAGTAGATTCCATGCATAAACCTCTTTAAATGACCTTGTATGCGAAAGAAACACAGGAATAGCCTTCTTTTGCGGAGTTAAGACGATATTCGGATTTTTGCTTATAAACACCAATTCCTTCAGTCAAAACAAGTTCAAACTCCTTTGTCCTTCATATATACCCATTCTAAGTAGGTTCCATGCATAAACTTCTTTAAATGACCTTGTTTGAGAAAGAAAAACAGGAATAGTCTTACTTTTGCGAGATAATGCCAAATTGGTATTTTTGCTATAAAATGAAATCCTTCAGTCAAAACAAGTTCAAACTCCTTTGTCCTTCATATATATCAATTCTAAGTAGATTCCATGCATAAACCTCTTTAAATGACCTTGTATGCGAAAGAAACACAGGAATAGCCTTCTTTTGCGGAGTTAAGACGATATTTGGATTTTTGCTTATAAACACCAATTCCTTCAGTCAAAACAAGTTCAAACTCCTTTGTCCTTCATATATATCAATTCTAAGTAGATTCCATGCATAAACCTCTTTAAATTAACTTGCTTGGGGAAGAAAAACAGGAATAGCCTTACTTTAGCGAGATAATGCCAAATTGGTATTTTTTGCTATAAAATGAATTCCTTCAGTCAAAACAAGTTCAAACTCCTTTGTCCTTTTAATATATAGATTCTATATAGGTTCCATGTATAAAACCTCTTTAAATTACCTTTTTTGGTGAAGAAAAACAGGAATAGCCTTACTTTTGCGAGATAAGGCCAAATTGGTATTTTTGCCATAAAATGAATTCCTTCAGTCAAAACAAGTTCAAACTCATTTGTCCTTCACATATATACATTCTAAGTAGGTGCCATGCATAAACCTCTTTAAATGACCTTGTTTGAGGAAGAAAAACAGGAATAGCCTTACTTTTGCGAGATAAGGCCAAATTGGTATTTTTGCTATAAAATGAAATCCTTCAGTCAAAACAAGTTCAAACTCCTTTGTCCTTCATATATATCAATTCTAAGTAGGTTCCATGCATAAACATCTTTAAATGACCTTGTATGCGAAAGAAACACAGGAATAGCCTTCTTTTGCGGAGTTAAGACGATATTCGGATTTTTGCTTATAAACACCAATTCCTTCAGTCAAAACAAGTTCAAACTCCTTTGTCCTTCATATATACCCATTCTAAGTAGGTTCCATGCATAAACTTCTTTAAATGACCTTGTTTGAGGAAGAAAAACAGGAATAGCCTTACTTTAGCGAGATAATGCCAAATTGGTATTTTTGCTATAAAATGAATTCCTTCAGTCAAAACAAGTTCAAACTCCTTTGTCCTTCAAATATATAAATTCTAAGTAGGTTCCATGCATAAACCTCTTTAAATGACCTTGTTTGAGAAAGACAAACAGGAATAGCCTTACTTTTGCGAGATAATGCTAAATTGGTATTTTTGCTATAAAATGAAATCCTTCAGTCAAAACAAGTTCAAACTCCTTTGTCCTTCATATATATCAATTCTAAGTAGATTCCATGCATAAACCTCTTTAAATGACCTTGTATGCGAAAGAAACACAGGAATAGCCTTCTTTTGCGGAGTTAAGACGATATTCGGATTTTTGCTTATAAACACCAATTCCTTCAGTCAAAACAAGTTCAAACTCCTTTGTCCTTCATATATACCCATTCTAAGTAGGTTCCATGCATAAACTTCTTTAAATGACCTTGTTTGAGAAAGAAAAACAGGAATAGTCTTACTTTTGCGAGATAATGCCAAATTGGTATTTTTGCTATAAAATGAAATCCTTCAGTCAAAACAAGTTCAAACTCCTTTGTCCTTCATATATATCAATTCTAAGTAGATTCCATGCATAAACCTCTTTAAATGACCTTGTATGCGAAAGAAACACAGGAATAGCCTTCTTTTGCGGAGTTAAGACGATATTTGGATTTTTGCTTATAAACACCAATTCCTTCAGTCAAAACAAGTTCAAACTCCTTTGTCCTTCATATATATCAATTCTAAGTAGATTCTATGCATAAACCTCTTTAAATTAACTTTCTTGGGGAAGAAAAACAGGAATAGCCTTACTTTTGCGAGATAAGGCCAAATTGGTATTTTTGCTATAAAATGAATTCCTTCAGTCAAAAAAAGTTCAAATTCCTTTGTCCTTCATATGTATCAATTCTAAGTAGATTCCATGCATAAACCTCTTTAAATTACCTTGCTTGGGGAAGAAAAACAGGAATAGCCTTACTTTTGCGAGATAAGGCCAAATTGGTATTTTTGCTATAAAATGAAATCCTTCAGTCAAAACAAGTTCAAACTCCTTTGTCCTTCATATATACCCATTCTAAGTAGGTTCCATTAATAAACTTCTTTAAATGACCTTGTTTGAGAAAGACAAACAGGAATAGCCTTACTTTTGCGAGATAAGGCCAAATTGGTATTTTTGCTATAAAATGAAATCCTTCAGTCAAAACAAGTTCAAACTCCTTTGTCCTTCATATATATCAATTCTAAGTAGATTCCATGCATAAACCTCTTTAAATGACCTTGTATGCGAAAGAAACACAGGAATAGCCTTCTTTTGCGGACTTAAGACGATATTCGGATTTTTGCTTATAAACACCAATTCCTTCAGTCAAAACAAGTTCAAACTCCTTTGTCCTTCATATATACCCATTCTAAGTAGGTTCCATGCATAAACTTCTTTAAATGACCTTGTTTGAGAAAGAAAAACAGGAATAGCCCTACTTTTGCGAGATAATGCCAAATTGGTATTTTTGCTATAAAATGAATTCCTTCAGTCAAAACAAGTTCAAACTCCTTTGTCCTTCATATATATCAATTCTAAGTAGATTCCATGCATAAACCTCTTTAAATTAACTTGCTTGGGGAAGAAAAACAGGAATAGCCTTACTTTAGCGAGATAATGCCAAATTGGTATTTTTGCTATAAAATGAATTCCTTCAGTCAAAACAAGTTCAAACTCCTTTGTCCTTTTAATATATAGATTCTATATAGGTTCCATGTATAAAACCTCTTTAAATTACCTTTTTTGGTGAAGAAAAACAGGAATAGCCTTACTTTTGCGAGATAAGGCCAAATTGGTATTTTTGCCATAAAATGAATTCCTTCAGTCAAAACAAGTTCAAACTCATTTGTCCTTCACATATATACATTCTAAGTAGGTGCCATGCATAAACCTCTTTAAATGACCTTGTTTGAGGAAGAAAAACAGGAATAGCCTTACTTTTGCGAGATAAGGCCAAATTGGTATTTTTGCTATAAAATGAAATCCTTCAGTCAAAACAAGTTCAAACTCCTTTGTCCTTCATATATATCAATTCTAAGTAGGTTCCATGCATAAACATCTTTAAATGACCTTGTATGCGAAAGAAACACAGGAATAGCCTTCTTTTGCGGAGTTAAGACGATATTCGGATTTTTGCTTATAAACACCAATTCCTTCAGTCAAAACAAGTTCAAACTCCTTTGTCCTTCATATATACCCATTCTAAGTAGGTTCCATGCATAAACTTCTTTAAATGACCTTGTTTGAGAAAGAAAAACAGGAATAGTCTTACTTTTGCGAGATAATGCCAAATTGGTATTTTTGCTATAAAATGAAATCCTTCAGTCAAAACAAGTTCAAACTCCTTTGTCCTTCATATATATCAATTCTAAGTAGATTCCATGCATAAACCTCTTTAAATGACCTTGTATGCGAAAGAAACACAGTAATAGCCTTCTTTTGCGGAGTTAAGACGATATTCGGATTTTTGCTTATAAACACCAATTCCTTCAGTCAAAACAAGTTCAAACTCCTTTGTCCTTCATATATACCCATTCTAAGTAGGTTCCATGCATAAACTTCTTTAAATGACCTTGTTTGAGGAAGAAAAACAGGAATAGCCTTACTTTAGCGAGATAATGCCAAATTGGTATTTTTGCTATAAAATGAATTCCTTCAGTCAAAACAAGTTCAAACTCCTTTGTCCTTCAAATATATAAATTTTAAGTAGGTTCCATGCATAAACCTCTTTAAATGACCTTGTTTGAGAGAGACAAACAGGAATAGCCTTACTTTTGCGAGATAATGCTAAATTGGTATTTTTGCTATAAAATGAAATCCTTCAGTCAAAACAAGTTCAAACTCCTTTGTCCTTCATATATATCAATTCTAAGTAGATTCCATGCATAAACCTCTTTAAATGACCTTGTATGCGAAAGAAACACAGGAATAGCCTTCTTTTGCGGAGTTAAGACGATATTCGGATTTTTGCTTATAAACACCAATTCCTTCAGTCAAAACAAGTTCAAACTCCTTTGTCCTTCATATATACCCATTCTAAGTAGGTTCCATGCATAAACTTCTTTAAATGACCTTGTTTGAGAAAGAAAAACAGGAATAGTCTTACTTTTGCGAGATAATGCCAAATTGGTATTTTTGCTATAAAATGAAATCCTTCAGTCAAAACAAGTTCAAACTCCTTTGTCCTTCATATATATCAATTCTAAGTAGATTCCATGCATAAACCTCTTTAAATGACCTTGTATGCGAAAGAAACACAGGAATAGCCTTCTTTTGCGGAGTTAAGACGATATTTGGATTTTTGCTTATAAACACCAATTCCTTCAGTCAAAACAAGTTCAAACTCCTTTGTCCTTCATATATATCAATTCTAAGTAGATTCCATGCATAAACCTCTTTAAATTAACTTGCTTGGGGAAGAAAAACAGGAATAGCCTTACTTTAGCGAGATAATGCCAAATTGGTATTTTTGCTATAAAATGAATTCCTTCAGTCAAAACAAGTTCAAACTCCTTTGTCCTTTTAATATATAGATTCTATATAGGTTCCATGTATAAAACCTCTTTAAATTACCTTTTTTGGTGAAGAAAAACAGGAATAGCCTTACTTTTGCGAGATAAGGCCAAATTGGTATTTTTGCTATAAAATGAATTCCTTCAGTCAAAACAAGTTCAAACTCATTTGTCCTTCATATATATACATTCTAAGTAGGTGCCATGCATAAACCTCTTTAAATGACCTTGTTTGAGGAAGAAAAACAGGAATAGCCTTACTTTTGCGAGATAAGGCCAAATTGGTATTTTTGCTATAAAATGAAATCCTTCAGTCAAAACAAGTTCAAACTCCTTTGTCCTTCATATATACCCATTCTAAGTAGGTTCCATTAATAAACTTCTTTAAATGACCTTGTTTGAGAAAGACAAACAGGAATAGCCTTACTTTTGCGAGATAAGGCCAAATTGGTATTTTTGCTATAAAATGAAATCCTTCAGTCAAAACAAGTTCAAACTCCTTTGTCCTTCATATATATCAATTCTAAGTAGATTCCATGCATAAACCTCTTTAAATGACCTTGTATGCGAAAGAAACACAGGAATAGCCTTCTTTTGCGGAGTTAAGACGATATTCGGATTTTTGCTTATAAACACCAATTCCTTCAGTAAAAACAAGTTCAAACTCCTTTGTCCTTCATATATACCCATTCTAAGTAGGTTCCATGCATAAACTTCTTTAAAAGACCTTGTTTGAGAAAGAAAAACAGGAATAGCCCTACTTTTGCGAGATAATGCCAAATTGGTATTTTTGCTATAAAATGAATTCCTTCAGTCAAAACAAGTTCAAACTCCTTTGTCCTTCATATATATCAATTCTAAGTAGATTCCATGCATAAACCTCTTTAAATTAACTTGCTTGGGGAAGAAAAACAGGAATAGCCTTACTTTTGCGAGATAAGGCCAAATTGGTATTTTCTCCATAAAATGAATTCCTTCCGTCAAAACAAGTTCAAACTCATTTGTCCTTCATATATATACATTCTAAGTAGGTGCCATGCATAAACCTCTTTAAATGACCTTGTTTGAGGAAGAAAAACAGGAATAGCCTTACTTTTGCGAGATAAGGCCAAATTGGTATTTTTGCCATAAAATGAATTCCTTCAGTCAAAACAAGTTCAAACTCCTTTGTCCTTCATATATACCCATTCTAAGTAGGTTCCATGCATAAACTTCTTTAAATGACCTTGTTTGAGGAAGACAAACAGGAATAGCCTTACTTTTGCGAGATAAGGCCAAATTGGTATTTTTGCTATAAAATGAAATCCTTCAGTCAAAACAAGTTCAAACTCCTTTGTCCTTCATATATATCAATTCTAAGTAGGTTCCATGCATAAACCTCTTTAAATGACCTTGAATGCGAAAGAAACACAGGAATAGCCTTCTTTTGCGGCGTTAAGACGATATTCGGATATTTGCTTATAAACACCAATTCCTTCAGTCAAAACAAGTTCAAACTCCTTTGTCCTTCATATATACCCATTCTAAGTAGGTTCCATGCATAAACTTCTTTAAATGACCTTGTTTGAGAAAGAAAAACAGGAATAGCCTTACTTTTGCGAGATAAGGCCAAATTGGTATTTTTGCCATAAAATGAATTCCTTCAGTCAAAACAAGTTCAAACTCCTTTGTCCTTCATATATACCCATTCTAAGTAGGTTCCATGCATAAACTTCTTTAAATGACCTTGTTTGAGGAAGACAAACAGGAATAGCCTTACTTTTGCGAGATAAGGCCAAATTGGTATTTTTGCTATAAAATGAAATCCTTCAGTCTAAACAAGTTCAAACTCCTTTGTCCTTCATATATATCAATTCTAAGTAGGTTCCATGCATAAACATCTTTAAATGAACTTGTATGCGAAAGAAACACAGTAATAGCCTTCTTTTGCGGAGTTAAGACGATATTCGGATTTTTGCTTATAAACACCAATTCCTTCAGTCAAAACAAGTTCAAACTCCTTTTTCCTTCATATATACCCATTCTAAGTAGGTTCCATGCATAAACTTCTTTAAATGACCTTGTTTGAGAAAGAAAAACAGGAATAGCCTTACTTTTGCGAGATAAGGCCAAATTGGTATTTTTGCCATAAAATGAATTCCTTCAGTCAAAACAAGTTCAAACTCATTTGTCCTTCATATATATACATTCTAAGTAGGTGCCATGCATAAACCTCTTTAAATGACCTTGTTTGAGGAAGAAAAACAGGAATAGCCTTACTTTTGCGAGATAAGGCCAAATTGGTATTTTTGCTATAAAATGAAATCCTTCAGTCAAAACAAGTTCAAATTCCTTTGTCCTTCATATGTATCAATTCTAAGTAGATTCCATGCATAAACCTCTTTAAATGACCTTGTATGCGAAAGAAACACAGGAATAGACTTCTTTTGCGGAGTTAAGACGATATTCGGATTTTTGCTTATAAACACCAATTCCTTCAGTCAAAACAAGTTCAAACTCCTTTGTCCTTCATATATACCCATTCTAAGTAGGTTCCATGCATAAACTTCTTTAAATGACCTTGTTTGAGAAAGAAAAACAGGAATAGCCTTACTTTTGCGAGATAAGGCCAAATTGGTATTTTTGCCATAAAATGAATTCCTTCAGTCAAAACAAGTTCAAACTCCTTTGTCCTTCATATATATCAATTCTAAGTAGGTTCCATGCATAAACATCTTTAAATGACTTGTATGCGAAAGAAACACAGGAATAGCCTTCTTTTGCGGAGTTAAGACGATATTCGGATTTTTGCTTATAAACACCAATTCCTTCAGTCAAAACAAGTTCAAACTCCTTTGTCCTTCAAATAAATAAATTCTAAGTAGGTTCCATGCAGAAACCTCTTTAAATGACCTTGTTTGAGAAAGACAAACAGGAATAGCCTTACTTTTGCGAGATAAGGCCAAATTGGTATTTTTGCTATAAAATTAAATCCTTCAGTCAAAACAAGTTCAAACTCCTTTGTCCTTCATATATATCAATTCTAAGTAGGTTCCATGCATAAACCTCTTTAAATGACCTTGTATGCGAAAGAAACACAGGAATAGCCTTCTTTTGCGGCGTTAAGACGATATTCGGATATTTGCTTATAAACACCAATTCCTTCAGTCAAAACAAGTTCAAACTCCTTTGTCCTTCATATATACCCATTCTAAGTAGGTTCCATGCATAAACTTCTTTAAATGACCTTGTTTGAGAAAGAAAAACAGGAATAGCCTTACTTTTGCGAGATAAGGCCAAATTGGTATTTTTGCCATAAAATGAATTCCTTCCGTCAAAACAAGTTCAAACTCATTTGTCCTTCATATATATACATTCTAAGTAGGTGCCATGCATAAACCTCTTTAAATGACCTTGTTTGAGGAAGAAAAACAGGAATAGCCTTACTTTTGCGAGATAAGGCCAAATTGGTATTTTTGCCATAAAATGAATTCCTTCAGTCAAAACAAGTTCAAACTCCTTTGTCCTTCATATATACCCATTCTAAGTAGGTTCCATGCATAAACTTCTTTAAATGACCTTGTTTGAGGAAGACAAACAGGAATAGCCTTACTTTTGCGAGATAAGGCCAAATTGGTATTTTTGCTATAAAATGAAATCCTTCAGTCAAAACAAGTTCAAACTCCTTTGTCCTTCATATATATCAATTCTAAGTAGGTTCCATGCATAAACATCTTTAAATGACCTTGTATACGAAAGAAACACAGTAATAGCCTTCTTTTGCGGAGTTAAGACGATATTCGGATTTTTGCTTATAAACACCAATTCCTTCAGTCAAAACAAGTTCAAACTCCTTTGTCCTTCATATATACCCATTCTAAGTAGGTTCCATGCATAAACTTCTTTAAATGACCTTGTTTGAGAAAGAAAAACAGGAATAGCCTTACTTTTGCGAGATAAGGCCAAATTGGTATTTTTGCCATAAAATGAATTCCTTCAGTCAAAACAAGTTCAAACTCCTTTGTCCTTCATATATATCAATTCTAAGTAGGTTCCATGCATAAACATCTTTAAATGACTTGTATGCGAAAGAAACACAGGAATAGCCTTCTTTTGCGGAGTTAAGACGATATTCGGATATTTGCTTATAAACACCAATTCCTTCAGTCAAAACAAGTTCAAACTCCTTTGTCCTTCATATATACCCATTCTAAGTAGGTTCCATGCATAAACTTCTTTAAATGACCTTGTTTGAGAAAGAAAAACAGGAATAGCCTTACTTTTGCGAGATAAGGCCAAATTGGTATTTTTGCCATAAAATGAATTCCTTCAGTCAAAACAAGTTCAAACTCATTTGTCCTTCATATATATACATTCTAAGTAGGTGCCATGCATAAACCTCTTTAAATGACCTTGTTTGAGGAAGAAAAACAGGAATAGCCTTACTTTTGCGAGATAAGGCCAAATTGGTATTTTTGCCATAAAATGAATTCCTTCAGTCAAAACAAGTTCAAACTCCTTTGTCCTTCATATATACCCATTCTAAGTAGGTTCCATGCATAAACTTCTTTAAATGACCTTGTTTGAGGAAGACAAACAGGAATAGCCTTACTTTTGCGAGATAAGGCCAAATTGGTATTTTTGCTATAAAATTAAATCCTTCAGTCAAAACAAGTTCAAACTCCTTTGTCCTTCATATATATCAATTCTAAGTAGGTTCCATGCATAAACATCTTTAAATGAACTTGTATGCGAAAGAAACACAGTAATAGCCTTCTTTTGCGGAGTTAAGACGATATTCGGATTTTTGCTTATAAACACCAATTCCTTCAGTCAAAACAAGTTCAAACTCCTTTGTCCTTCAAATATATAAATTCTAAGTAGGTTCCATGCATAAACCTCTTTAAATGACCTTGTTTGAGAAAGACAAACAGGAATAGCCTTACTTTTGCGAGATAAGGCCAAATTGGTATTTTTGCTATAAAATGAATTCCTTCAGTCAAAACAAGTTCAAACTCCTTTGTCCTTCAAATATATAAATTCTAAGTAGGTTCCATGCATTAACCTCTTTAAATGACCTTGTTTGAGAAAGAAACACAGGAATAGCCTTCTTTTGCGGAGTTAAGACGATATTCGGATTTTTGCTTATAAACACCAATTCCTTCAGTCAAAACAAGTTCAAACTCCTTTGTCCTTCATATATACCCATTCTAAGTAGGTTCCATGCATAAACTTCTTTAAATGACCTCGTTTGAGAAAGAAAAACAGGAATAGCCTTACTTTTGCGAGATAATGCCAAATTGGTATTTTTGCTATAAAATGAATTCCTTCAGTCAAAACAAGTTCAAACTCATTTGTCCTTCATATATATCAATTCTAAGTAGATTCCATGCATAAACCTCTTTAAATTAACTTGCTTGGGGAAGAAAAACAGGAATAGCCTTACTTTTGCGAGATAAGGCCAAATTGGTATTTTTGCTATAAAATGAATTCCTTCAGTCAAAAAAAGTTCAAATTCCTTTGTCCTTCATATGTATCAATTCTAAGTAGATTCCATGCATAAACCTCTTTAAATTACCTTGCTTGGGGAAAAAAAACAGGAATAGCCTTACTTTTGCGAGATAAGGCCAAATTGGTATTTTTGCTATAAAATGAAATCCTTCAGTCAAAACAAGTTCAAACTCCTTTGTCCTTCATATATATCAATTCTAAGTAGGTTCCATGCATAAACATCTTTAAATGACCTTGTATGCGAAAGAAACACAGGAATAGCCTTCTTTTGCGGAGTTAAGACGATATTCGGATTTTTGCTTATAAACACCAATTCCTTCAGTCAAAACAAGTTCAAACTCCTTTGTCCTTCATATATACCCATTCTAAGTAGGTTCCATGCATAAACTTCTTTAAATGACCTTGTTTGAGAAAGAAAAACAGGAATAGCCTTACTTTTGCGAGATAATGCCAAATTGGTATTTTTGCTATAAAATGAATTCCTTCAGTCAAAACAAGTTCAAACTCCTTTGTCCTTCATATATATAGATTCTATATAGGTTCCATGTATAAAACCTCTTTAAATTACCTTTTTTGGTGAAGAAAAACAGGAATAGTCTTACTTTTGCGAGATAAGGCCAAATTGGTATTTTTGCTATAAAATGAATTCCTTCAGTCAAAACAAGTTCAAATTCCTTTGTCCTTCATATGTATCAATTCTAAGTAGATTCCATGCATAAACCTCTTTAAATGACCTTGTATGCGAAAGAAACACAGGAATAGACTTCTTTTGCGGAGTTAAGACGATATTCGGATTTTTGCTTATAAACACCAATTCCTTCAGTCAAAACAAGTTCAAACTCCTTTGTCCTTCATATATACCCATTCTAAGTAGGTTCCATGCATAAACTTCTTTAAATGACCTTGTTTGAGAAAGAAAAACAGGAATAGCCTTACTTTTGCGAGATAAGGCCAAATTGGTATTTTTGCCATAAAATGAATTCCTTCAGTCAAAACAAGTTCAAACTCCTTTGTCCTTCATATATATCAATTCTAAGTAGGTTCCATGCATAAACATCTTTAAATGACTTGTATGCGAAAGAAACACAGGAATAGCCTTCTTTTGCGGAGTTAAGACGATATTCGGATTTTTGCTTATAAACACCAATTCCTTCAGTCAAAACAAGTTCAAACTCCTTTGTCCTTCAAATATATAAATTCTAAGTAGGTTCCATGCATAAACCTCTTTAAATGACCTTGTTTGAGAAAGACAAAGAGGAATAGCCTTACTTTTGCGAGATAAGGCCAAATTGGTATTTTTGCTATAAAATGAAATCCTTCAGTCAAAACAAGTTCAAACTCCTTTGTCCTTCATATATATCAATTCTAAGTAGGTTCCATGCATAAACCTCTTTAAATGACCTTGTATGTGAAAGAAACACAGGAATAGCCTTCTTTTGCGGAGTTAAGACGATATTCGGATTTTTGCTTATAAACACCAATTCCTTCAGTCAAAACAAGTTCAAACTCCTTTGTCCTTCATATATATCAATTCTAAGTAGGTTCCATGCATAAACTTCTTTAAATGACCTTGTTTGAGAAAGAAAAACAGGAATAGCCTTACTTTTGCGAGATAAGGCCAAATTGGTATTTTTGCTATAAAATGAATTTCTTCAGTCAAAACAAGTTCAAACTCCTTTGTCCTTCATATATATACATTCTAAGTAGGTGCCATGCATAAACCTCTTTAAATGACCTTGTTTGAGGAAGAAAAACAGGAATAGCCTTACTTTTGCGAGATAAGGCCAAATTGGTATTTTTGCTATAAAATGAAATCCTTCAGTCAAAACAAGTTCAAACTCCTTTGTCCTTCATATATATCTATTCTAAGTAGGTTCCATGCATAAACATCTTTAAATGACCTTGTATGCGAAAGAAACACAGGAATAGCCTTCTTTTGCGGAGTTAAGACGATATTCGGATTTTTGCTTATAAACACCAATTCCTTCAGTCAAAACAAGTTCAAACTCCTTTGTCCTTCATATATACCCATTCTAAGTAGGTTCCATGCATAAACTTCTTTAAATGACCTTGTTTGAGAAAGAAAAACAGGAATAGCCTTACTTTAGCGAGATAATGCCAAATTGGTATTTTTGCTATAAAATGAATTCCTTCAGTCAAAACAAGTTCAAACTCCTTTGTCCTTCATATATATAGATTCTATATAGGTTCCATGCATAAACCTCTTTAAATTACCTTGTTTGGTGAAGAAAAACAGGAATAGTCTTACTTTTGCGAGATAAGGCCAAATTGGTATTTTTGCTATAAAATGAATTCCTTCAGTCAAAACAAGTTCAAATTCCTTTGTCCTTCATATGTATCAATTCTAAGTAGATTCCATGCATAAACCTCTTTAAATGACCTTGTTTGAGAAAGAAAAACAGGAATAGCCTTACTTTTGCGAGATAAGGCCAAATTGGTATTTTTGCTATAAAATGAAATCCTTCAGTCAAAACAAGTTCAAACTCCTTTGTCCTTCATATATATCAATTCTAAGTAGGTTCCATGCATAAACCTCTTTAAATGACCTTGTATGCGAAAGAAACACAGGAATAGCCTTCTTTTGCGGAGTTAAGACGATATTCGGATTTTTGCTTATAAACACCAATTCCTTCAGTCAAAACAAGTTCAAACTCCTTTGTCCTTCATATATATCAATTCTAAGTAGATTCCATGCATAAACCTCTTTAAATTAACTTGCTTGGGGAAGAATAACAGGAATAGCCTTACTTTTGCGAGATAAGGCCAAATTGGTATTTTTGCTATAAAATGAATTCCTTCAGTCAAAAAAAGTTCAAATTCCTTTGTCCTTCATATGTATCAATTCTAAGTAGATTCCATGCATAAACCTCTTTAAATTACCTTGCTTGGGAAGAAAAACAGGAATAGCCTTACTTTTGCGAGATAAGGCCAAATTGGTATTTTTGCTATAAAATGAAATCCTTCAGTCAAAACAAGTTCAAACTCCTTTGTCCTTCATATATATCTATTCTAAGTAGGTTCCATGCATAAACATCTTTAAATGACCTTGTATGCGAAAGAAACACAGGAATAGCCTTCTTTTGCGGAGTTAAGACGATATTCGGATTTTTGCTTATAAACACCAATTCCTTCAGTCAAAACAAGTTCAAACTCCTTTGTCCTTCATATATACCCATTCTAAGTAGGTTCCATGCATAAACTTCTTTAAATGACCTTGTTTGAGAAAGAAAAACAGGAATAGCCTTACTTTAGCGAGATAATGCCAAATTGGTATTTTTGCTATAAAATGAATTCCTTCAGTCAAAACAAGTTCAAACTCCTTTGTCCTTCATATATATAGATTCTATATAGGTTCCATGCATAAACCTCTTTAAATTACCTTGTTTGGTGAAGAAAAACAGGAATAGTCTTACTTTTGCGAGATAAGGCCAAATTGGTATTTTTGCTATAAAATGAATTCCTTCAGTCAAAACAAGTTCAAATTCCTTTGTCCTTCATATGTATCAATTCTAAGTAGATTCCATGCATAAACCTCTTTAAATGACCTTGTTTGAGAAAGAAAAACAGGAATAGCCTTACTTTAGCGAGATAATGCCAAATTGGTATTTTTGCTATAAAATGAATTCCTTCAGTCAAAACAAGTTCAAACTCCTTTGTCCTTCATATATATCAATTCTAAGTAGATTCCATGCATAAACCTCTTTAAATGAACTTGCTTGGGGAAGAAAAACAGGAATAGCCTTATTTTTGCGAGATAAGGCCAAATTGGTATTTTTGCTATAAAATGAATTCCTTCAGTCAAAACAATTTCAAACTCCTTTGTCCTTCATATATATAGATTCTATATAGGTTCCATGTATAAAACCTCTTCAAATTACCTTGTTTGGTGAAGAAAAACAGGAATAGTCTTACTTTTGCGAGATAAGGCCAAATTGGTATTTTTGCTATAAAATGAATTCCTTCAGTCAAAACAAGTTCAAATTCCTTTGTCCTTCATATGTATCAATTCTAAGTAGATTCCATGCATAAACCTCTTTAAATGACCTTGTATGCGAAAGAAACACAGGAATAGCCTTCTTTTGCGGAGTTAAGACGATATTCGGATTTTTGCTTATAAACACCAATTCCTTCAGTCAAAACAAGTTCAAACTCCTTTGTCCTTCATATATACCCATTCTAAGTAGGTTCCATGCATAAACTTCTTTTAATGACCTTGTTTGAGAAAGAAAAACAGGAATAGCCTTACTTTTGCGAGATAAGGCCAAATTGGTATTTTTGCCATAAAATGAATTCCTTCAGTCAAAACAAGTTCAAACTCCTTTGTCCTTCATATATATCAATTCTAAGTAGGTTCCATGCATAAACATCTTTAAATGACTTGTATGCGAAAGAAACACAGGAATAGCCTTCTTTTGCGGAGTTAAGACGATATTCGGATTTTTGCTTATAAACACCAATTCCTTCAGTCAAAACAAGTTCAAACTCCTTTGTCCTTCAAATATATAAATTCTAAGTAGGTTCCATGCATAAACCTCTTTAAATGACCTTGTTTGAGAAAGACAAACAGGAATAGCTTTACTTTTGCGAGATAAGGCCACATTGGTATTTTTGCCATAAAATGAATTCCTTCAGTCAAAACAAGTTCAAACTCCTTTGTCCTTCATATATACCCATTCTAAGTAGGTTCCATGCATAAACTTCTTTAAATGACCTTGTTTGAGAAAGAAAAACAGGAATAGCCTTACTTTTGCGAGATAAGGCCAAATTGGTATTTTTGCTATAAAATGAATTCCTTCAGTCAAAAAAAGTTCAAATTCCTTTGTCCTTCATATGTATCAATTCTAAGTAGATTCCATGCATAAACCTCTTTAAATTACCTTGCTTGGGGAAGAAAAACAGGAATAGCCTTACTTTTGCGAGATAAGGCCAAATTGGTATTTTTGCTATAAAATGAAATCCTTCAGTCAAAACAAGTTCAAACTCCTTTGTCCTTCATATATATCAATTCTAAGTAGGTTCCATGCATAAACATCTTTAAATGACCTTGTATGCGAAAGAAACACAGGAATAGCCTTCTTTTGCGGAGTTAAGACGATATTCGGATTTTTGCTTATAAACACCAATTCCTTCAGTCAAAACAAGTTCAAACTCCTTTGTCCTTCATATATACCCATTCTAAGTAGGTTCCATGCATAAACTTCTTTAAATGACCTTGTTTGAGAAAGAAAAACAGGAATAGCCTTACTTTAGCGAGATAATGCCAAATTGGTATTTTTGCTATAAAATGAATTCCTTCAGTCAAAACAAGTTCAAACTCCTTTATCCTTCATATATATAGATTCTATATAGGTTCCATGTATAAAACCTCTTTAAATTACCTTTTTTGGTGAAGAAAAACAGGAATAGCCTTACTTTTGCGAGATAAGGCCAAATTGGTATTTTTGCCATAAAATGAATTCCTTCAGTCAAAACAAGTTCAAACTCCTTTGTCCTTCATATATATCAATTCTAAGTAGGTTCCATGCATAAACATCTTTAAATGACTTGTATGCGAAAGAAACACAGGAATAGCCTTCTTTTGCGGAGTTAAGACGATATTCGGATTTTTGCTTATAAACACCAATTCCTTCAGTCAAAACAAGTTCAAACTCCTTTGTCCTTCAAATATATAAATTCTAAGTAGGTTCCATGCATAAACCTCTTTAAATGACCTTGTTTGAGAAAGACAAACAGGAATAGCCTTACTTATGCGAGATAAGGCCAAATTGGTATTTTTGCTATAAAATGAATTCCTTCAGTCAAAACAAGTTCAAACTCCTTTGTCCTTCAAATATATAAATTCTAAGTAGGTTCCATGCATTAACCTCTTTAAATGACCTTGTTTGAGAAAGAAACACAGGAATAGCCTTCTTTTGCGGAGTTAAGACGATATTCGGATTTTTGCTTATAAACACCAATTCCTTCAGTCAAAACAAGTTCAAACTCCTTTGTCCTTCATATATACCCATTCTAAGTAGGTTCCATGCATAAACTTCTTTAAATGACCTCGTTTGAGAAAGAAAAACAGGAATAGCCTTACTTTTGCGAGATAATGCCAAATTGGTATTTTTGCTATAAAATGAATTCCTTCAGTCAAAACAAGTTCAAACTCATTTGTCCTTCATATATATCAATTCTAAGTAGATTCCATGCATAAACCTCTTTAAATTAACTTGCTTGGGGAAGAAAAACAGGAATAGCCTTACTTTTGCGAGATAAGGCCAAATTGGTATTTTTGCTATAAAATGAATTCCTTCAGTCAAAAAAAGTTCAAATTCCTTTGTCCTTCATATGTATCAATTCTAAGTAGATTCCATGCATAAACCTCTTTAAATTACCTTGCTTGGGGAAGAAAAACAGGAATAGCCTTACTTTTGCGAGATAAGGCCAAATTGGTATTTTTGCTATAAAATGAAATCCTTCAGTCAAAACAAGTTCAAACTCCTTTGTCCTTCATATATATCAATTCTAAGTAGGTTCCATGCATAAACATCTTTAAATGACTTGTATGCGAAAGAAACACAGGAATAGCCTTCTTTTGCGGAGTTAAGACGATATTCGGATTTTTGCTTATAAACACCAATTCCTTCAGTCAAAACAAGTTCAAACTCCTTTGTCCTTCAAATATATAAATTCTAAGTAGGTTCCATGCATAAACCTCTTTAAATGACCTTGTTTGAGAAAGACAAACAGGAATAGCTTTACTTTTGCGAGATAAGGCCACATTGGTATTTTTGCTATAAAATGAAATCCTTCAGTCAAAACAAGTTCAAACTCCTTTGTCCTTCATATATACCCATTCTAAGTAGGTTCCATTAATAAACTTCTTTAAATGACCTTGTTTGAGAAAGACAAACAGGAATAGCCTTACTTTTGCGAGATAAGGCCAAATTGGTATTTTTGCTATAAAATGAAATCCTTCAGTCAAAACAAGTTCAAACTCCTTTGTCCTTCATATATATCAATTCTAAGTAGGTTCCATGCATAAACCTCTTTAAATGACCTTGTATGCGAAAGAAACACAGTAATAGCCTTCTTTTGCGGAGTTAAGACGATATTCGGATTTTTGCTTATAAACACCAATTCCTTCAGTCAAAACAAGTTCAAACTCCTTTGTCCTTCATATATACCCATTCTAAGTAGGTTCCATGCATAAACTTCTTTAAATGACCTTGTTTGAGAAAGAAAAACAGGAATAGCCTTACTTTTGCGAGATAATGCCAAATTGGTATTTTTGCTATAAAATGAATTCCTTCAGTCAAAACAAGTTCAAACTCCTTTGTCCTTCATATATATCAATTCTAAGTAGATTCCATGCATAAACCTCTTTAAATGAACTTGCTTGGGGAAGAAAAACAGGAATAGCCTTATTTTTGCGAGATAAGGCCAAATTGGTATTTTTGCTATAAAATGAATTCCTTCAGTCAAAACAATTTCAAACTCCTTTGTCCTTCATATATATAGATTCTATATAGGTTCCATGTATAAAACCTCTTCAAATTACCTTGTTTGGTGAAGAAAAACAGGAATAGTCTTACTTTTGCGAGATAAGGCCAAATTGGTATTTTTGCTATAAAATGAATTCCTTCAGTCAAAACAAGTTCAAATTCCTTTGTCCTTCATATGTATCAATTCTAAGTAGATTCCATGCATAAACCTCTTTAAATGACCTTGTATGCGAAAGAAACACAGGAATAGCCTTCTTTTGCGGAGTTAAGACGATATTCGGATTTTTGCTTATAAACACCAATTCCTTCAGTCAAAACAAGTTCAAACTCCTTTGTCCTTCAAATATATAAATTCTAAGTAGGTTCCATGCATAAACCTCTTTAAATGACCTTGTTTGAGAAAGACAAACAGGAATAGCTTTACTTTTGCGAGATAAGGCCACATTGGTATTTTTGCTATAAAATGAAATCCTTCAGTCAAAACAAGTTCAAACTCCTTTGTCCTTCATATATACCCATTCTAAGTAGGTTCCATTAATAAACTTCTTTAAATGACCTTGTTTGAGAAAGACAAACAGGAATAGCCTTACTTTTGCGAGATAAGGCCAAATTGGTATTTTTGCTATAAAATGAAATCCTTCAGTCAAAACAAGTTCAAACTCCTTTGTCCTTCATATATATCAATTCTAAGTAGGTTCCATGCATAAACCTCTTTAAATGACCTTGTATGCGAAAGAAACACAGTAATAGCCTTCTTTTGCGGAGTTAAGACGATATTCGGATTTTTGCTTATAAACACCAATTCCTTCAGTCAAAACAAGTTCAAACTCCTTTGTCCTTCATATATACCCATTCTAAGTAGGTTCCATGCATAAACTTCTTTAAATGACCTTGTTTGAGAAAGAAAAACAGGAATAGCCTTACTTTTGCGAGATAATGCCAAATTGGTATTTTTGCTATAAAATGAAATCCTTCAGTCAAAACAAGTTCAAACTCATTTGTCCTTCATATATATACATTCTAAGTAGGTGCCATGCATAAACCTCTTTAAATGACCTTGTTTGAGGAAGAAAAACAGGAATAGCCATACTTTTGCGAGATAAGGCCAAATTGGTATTTTTGCTATAAAATGAAATCCTTCAGTCAAAACAAGTTCAAACTCCTTTGTCCTTCATATATATCAATTCTAAGTAGGTTCCATGCATAAACATCTTTAAATGACATTGTATGCGAAAGAAACACAGTAATAGCCTTCTTTTGCGGAGTTAAGACGATATTCGGATTTTTGCTTATAAACACCAATTCCTTCAGTCAAAACAAGTTCAAACTCCTTTGTCCTTCATATATACCCATTCTAAGTAGGTTCCATGCATAAACTTCTTTAAATGACCTTGTTTGAGAAAGAAAAACAGGAATAGCCTTACTTTAGCGAGATAATGCCAAATTGGTATTTTTGCTATAAAATGAATTCCTTCAGTCAAAACAAGTTCAAACTCCTTTGTCCTTCAAATATATAAATTCTAAGTAGGTTCCATGCATAAACCTCTTTAAATGACCTTGTTTGAGGAAGACAAACAGGAATAGCCTTACTTTTGCGAGATAATGCCAAATTGGTATTTTTGCTATAAAATGAAATCCTTCAGTCAAAACAAGTTCAAACTCCTTTGTCCTTCATATATATCAATTCTAAGTAGATTCCATGCATAAACCTCTTTAAATGACCTTGTATGCGAAAGAAACACAGGAATAGCCTTCTTTTGCGGAGTTAAGACGATATTCGGATTTTTGCTTATAAACACCAATTCCTTCAGTCAAAACAAGTTCAAACTCCTTTGTCCTTCATATATATCAATTCTAAGTAGATTCCATGCATAAACCTCTTTAAATTAACTTGCTTGGGGAAGAAAAACAGGAATAGCCTTACTTTTGCGAGATAAGGCCAAATTGGTATTTTTGCTATAAAATGAATTCCTTCAGTCAAAACAAGTTCAAACTCCTTTGTCCTTCATATATATCAATTCTAAGTAGATTCCATGCATAAACCTCTTTAAATTACCTTGCTTTTGGGAAGAAAAACAGGAATAGCCTTACTTTTGCGAGATAAGGCCAAATTGGTATTTTTGCTATAAAATGAAATCCTTCAGTCAAAACAAGTTCAAACTCCTTTGTCCTTCATATATACCCATTCTAAGTAGGTTCCATGCATAAACTTCTTTAAATGACCTTGTTTGAGAAAGAAAAACAGGAATAGCCTTACTTTTGCGAGATAAGGCCAAAATGGTATATTTGCTATAAAATGAAATCCTTCAGTCAAAACAAGTTCAAACTCCTTTGTCCTTCATATATATCAATTCTAAGTAGATTCCATGCATAAACCTCTTTAAATTAACTTGCTTGGGGAAGAAAAACAGGAATAGCCTTACTTTTGCGAGATAAGGCCAAATTGGTATTTTTGCTATAAAATGAATTCCTTCAGTCAAAAAAAGTTCAAATTCCTTTGTCCTTCATATGTATCAATTCTAAGTAGATTCCATGCATAAACCTCTTTAAATTACCTTGCTTGGGGAAGAAAAACAGGAATAGCCTTACTTTTGCGAGATAAGGCCAAATTGGTATTTTTGCTATAAAATGAAATCCTTCAGTCAAAACAAGTTCAAACTCCTTTGTCCTTCATATATATCAATTCTAAGTAGGTTCCATGCATAAACATCTTTAAATGACCTTGTATGCGAAAGAAACACAGGAATAGCCTTCTTTTGCGGAGTTAAGACGATATTCGGATTTTTGCTTATAAACACCAATTCCTTCAGTCAAAACAAGTTCAAACTCCTTTGTCCTTCATATATACCCATTCTAAGTAGGTTCCATGCATAAACTTCTTTAAATGACCTTGTTTGAGAAAGAAAAACAGGAATAGCCTTACTTTAGCGAGATAATGCCAAATTGGTATTTTTGCTATAAAATGAAATCCTTCAGTCAAAACAAGTTCAAACTCCTTTGTCCTTCATATATACCCATTCTAAGTAGGTTCCATTAATAAACTTCTTTAAATGACCTTGTTTGAGAAAGACAAACAGGAATAGCCTTACTTTTGCGAGATAAGGCCAAATTGGTATTTTTGCTATAAAATGAAATCCTTCAGTCAAAACAAGTTCAAACTCCTTTGTCCTTCATATATATCAATTCTAAGTAGGTTCCATGCATAAACCTCTTTAAATGACCTTGTATGCGAAAGAAACACAGGAATAGCCTTCTTTTGCGGAGTTAAGACGATATTCGGATTTTTGCTTATAAACACCAATTCCTTCAGTCAAAACAAGTTCAAACTCCTTTGTCCTTCATATATACCCATTCTAAGTAGGATCCATGCATAAACTTCTTTAAATGACCTTGTTTGAGAAAGACAAACAGGAATAGCCTTACATTTGCGAGATAAGGCCAAATTGGTATTTTTGCTATAAAATGAAATCCTTCAGTCAAAACAAGTTCAAACTCCTTTGTCCTTCAAATATATAAATTCTAAGTAGGTTCCATGCATTAACCTCTTTAAATGACCTTGTTTGAGAAAGACAAACAGGAATAGCCTTACTTTTGCGAGATAATGCCAAATTGGTATTTTTGCTATAAAATGAAATCCTTCAGTCAAAACAAGTTCAAACTCCTTTGTCCTTCATATATATCAATTCTAAGTAGCTTCCATGCATAAACCTCTTTAAATTAACTTGCTTGGGGAAGAAAAACAGGAATAGCCTTACTTTTGCGAGATAAGGCCAAATTGGTATTTTTGCTATAAAATGAATTCCTTCAGTCAAAAAAAGTTTAAATTCCTTTGTCCTTCATATGTATCAATTCTAAGTAGATTCCATGCATAAACCTCTTTAAATTACCTTGCTTGGGGAAGAAAAACAGGAATAGCCTTACTTTTGCGAGATAAGGCCAAATTGGTATTTTTGCTATAAAATGAAATCCTTCAGTCAAAACAAGTTCAAACTCCTTTGTCCTTCATATATATCAATTCTAAGTAGGTTCCATGCATAAACATCTTTAAATGACTTGTATGCGACAGAAACACAGGAATAGCCTTCTTTTGCGGAGTTAAGACGATATTCGGATTTTTGCTTATAAACACCAATTCCTTCAGTCAAAACAAGTTCAAACTCCTTTGTCCTTCAAATATATAAATTCTAAGTAGGTTCCATGCATAAACCTCTTTAAATGACCTTGTTTGAGAAAGAAAAACAGGAATAGCCTTACTTTTGCGAGATAAGGCCAAATTGGTATTTTTGCTATAAAATGAAATCCTTCAGTCAAAACAAGTTCAAACTCCTTTGTCCTTCATATATATCAATTCTAAGTAGGTTCCATGCATAAACCTCTTTAAATGACCTTGTATGCGAAAGAAACACAGGAATAGCCTTCTTTTGCGGAGTTAAGACGATATTCGGATTTTTGCTTATAAACACCAATTCCTTCAGTCAAAACAAGTTCAAACTCCTTTGTCCTTCATATATACCCATTCTAAGTAGGTTCCATGCATAAACTTCTTTAAATGACCTTGTTTGAGAAAGAAAAACAGGAATAGCCTTACTTTTGCGAGATAATGCCAAATTGGTATTTTTGCTATAAAATGAATTCCTTCAGTCAAAACAAGTTCAAACTCCTTTGTCCTTCATATATATCAATTCTAAGTAGATTCCATGCATATACCTCTTTAAATTAACTTGCTTGGGGAAGAAAAACAGGAATAGCCTTACTTTTGCGAGATAAGGCCAAATTGGTATTTTTGCTATAAAATGAATTCCTTCAGTCAAAAAAAGTTCAAATTCCTTTGTCCTTCATATGTATCAATTCTAAGTAGATTCCATGCATAAACCTCTTTAAATTACCTTGCTTTTGGGAAGAAAAACAGGAATAGCCTTACTTTTGCGAGATAAGGCCAAATTGGTATTTTTGCTATAAAATGAAATCCTTCAGTCAAAACAAGTTCAAACTCCTTTGTCCTTCATATATACCCATTCTAAGTAGGTTCCATGCATAAACTTCTTTAAATGACCTTGTTTGAGAAAGAAAAACAGGAATAGCCTTACTTTTGCGAGATAAGGCCAAAATGGTATTTTTGCTATAAAATGAAATCCTTCAGTCAAAACAAGTTCAAACTCCTTTGTCCTTCATATATATCAATTCTAAGTAGGTTCCATGCATAAACATCTTTAAATGACCTTGTATGCGAAAGAAACAAAGGAATAGTCTTCTTTTGCGGAGTTAAGACGATATTCGGATTTTTGCTTATAAACACCAATTCCTTCAGTCAAAACAAGTTCAAACTCCTTTGTCCTTCATATATACCCATTCTAAGTAGGTTCCATGCATAAACTTCTTTAAATGACCTTGTTTGAGAAAGACAAACAGGAATAGCCTTACTTTTGCGAGATAATGCCAAATTGGTATTTTTGCTATAAAATGAAATCCTTCAGTCAAAACAAGTTCAAACTCCTTTGTCCTTCATATATATCAATTCTAAGTAGGTTCCATGCATAAACCTCTTTAAATGACCTTGTATGCGAAAGAAACACAGGAATAGCCTTCTTTTGCGGAGTAAAGACGATATTCGGATTTTTGCTTATAAACACCAATTCCTTCAGTCAAAACAAGTTCAAACTCCTTTGTCCTTCATATATATCAATTCTAAGTAGGTTCCATGCATAAACTTCTTTAAATGACCTTGTTTGAGAAAGAAAAACAGGAATAGCCTTACTTTTGCGAGATAAGGCCAAATTGGTATTTTTGCCATAAAATGAATTTCTTCAGTCAAAACAAGTTCAAACTCCTTTGTCCTTCATATATATAGATTCTATATAGGTTCCATGTATAAAAACTCTTTAAATTACCTTGTTTGAGAAAGAAAAACAGGAATAGCCTTACTTTTGCGAGATAAGGCCAAATTGGTATTTTTGCCATAAAATGAATTCCTTCAGTCAAAACAAGTTCAAACTCATTTGTTCTTCATATATATACATTCTAAGTAGGTGCCATGCATAAACCTCTTTAAATGACCTTGTTTGAGAAAGAAAAACAGGAATAGCCTTACTTTTGCGAGATAAGGCCAAATTGGTATTTTTGCCATAAAATGAATTCCTTCAGTCAAAACAAGTTCAAACTCATTTGTCCTTCATATATATACATTCCAAGTAGGTGCCATGCATAAACCTCTTTAAATGACCTTGTATGCGAAAGAAACACAGGAATAGCCTTCTTTTGCGTAGTTAAGACGATATTCGGATTTTTGCTTATAAACACCAATTCCTTCAGTCAAAACA
Organism: Odontesthes bonariensis; assembly: GCF_027942865.1. NCBI lineage: Eukaryota > Metazoa > Chordata > Actinopteri > Atheriniformes > Atherinopsidae > Odontesthes > Odontesthes bonariensis. The sequence continues at coordinate 29,451,903 of NC_134511.1, forward strand.
AGTTCAAACTCCTTTGTCCTTCATATATATCAATTCTAAGTAGGTTCCATGCATAAACTTCTTTAAATGACCTTGTTTGAGAAAGAAAAACAGGAATAGCCTTACTTTAGCGAGATAATGCCAAATTGGTATTTTTGCCATAAAATGAATTCCTTCAGTCAAAACAAGTTCAAACTCCTTTGTCCTTCAAATATATAAATTCTAAGTAGGTTCCATGCATTAACCTCTTTAAATGACCTTGTTTGAGAAAGACAAACAGGAATAGCCTTACTTTTGCGAGATAATGCCAAATTGGTATTTTTGCTATAAAATGAAATCCTTCAGTCAAAACAAGTTCAAACTCCTTTGTCCTTCATATATACCCATTCTAAGCAGGTTCCATTAATAAACTTCTTTAAATGACCTTGTTTGAGAAAGACAAACAGGAATAGCCTTACTTTTGCGAGATAAGGCCAAATTGGTATTTTTGCTATAAAATGAAATCCTTCAGTCAAAACAAGTTCAAACTCCATTGTCCTTCATATATATCAATTCTAAGTAGGTTCCATGCATAAACCTCTTTAAATGACCTTGTATGCGAAAGAAACACAGGAATAGCCTTCTTTTGCTGAGTTAAGACGATATTCGGATTTTTGCTTATAAACACCAATTCCTTCAGTCAAAACAAGTTCAAACTCCTTTGTCCTTCATATATACCCATTCTAAGTAGGTTCCATGCATAAACTTCTTTAAATGACCTTGTTTGAGAAAGAAAAACAGGAATAGCCTTACTTTTGCGAGATAATGCCAAATTGGTATTTTTGCTATAAAATGAATTCCTTCAGTCAAAACAAGTTCAAATTCCTTTGTCCTTCATATGTATCAATTCTAAGTAGATACCATGCATAAACCTCTTTAAATTACCTTGCTTGGGGAAGAAAAACAGGAATAGCCTTACTTTTGCGAGATAAGGCCAAATTGGTATTTTTGCTATAAAATGAAATCCTTCAGTCAAAACAAGTTCAAACTCCTTTGTCCTTCATATATATCAATTCTAAGTAGGTTCCATGCATAAACATCTTTAAATGACCTTGTATGCGAAAGAAACACAGGAATAGCCTTCTTTTGCGGAGTTAAGACGATATTCGGATTTATGCTTATAAACACCAATTCCTTCAGTCAAAACAAGTTCAAACTCCTTTGTCCTTCATATATACCCATTCTAAGTAGGTTCCATGCATAAACTTCTTTAAATGACCTTGTTTGAGAAAGAAAAACAGGAATAGCCTTACTTTAGCGAGATAATGCCAAATTGGTATTTTTGCTATAAAATGAATTCCTTCAGTCAAAACAAGTTCAAACTCCTTTGTCCTTCATATATATCAATTCTAAGTAGATTCCATGCATAAACCTCTTTAAATTAACTTGCTTGGGGAAGAAAAACAGGAATAGCCTTACTTTTGCGAGATAAGGCCAAATTGGTATTTTTGCTATAAAATGAATTCCTTCAGTCAAAACAAGTTCAAACTCCTTTGTCCTTCATATATATAGATTCTATATAGGTTGCATGTATAAAACCTCTTTAAATTACCTTGTTTGGTGAAGAAAAACAGGAATAGTCTTACTTTTGCGAGATAAGGCCAAATTGGTATTTTTGCTATAAAATGAATTCGTTCAGTCAAAACAAGTTCAAACTCATTTGTCCTTCATATGTATCAATTCTAAGTAGATTCCATGCATAAACCTCTTTAAATGACCTTGTATGCGAAAGAAACACAGGAATAGCCTTCTTTTGCGGAGTTAAGACGATATTCGGATTTTTGCTTATAAACACCAATTCCTTCAGTCAAAAGAAGTTCAAACTCCTTTGTCCTTCATATATACCCATTCTAAGTAGGTTCCATGCATAAACTTCTTTAAATGACCTTGTTTGAGAAAGAAAAACAGGAATAGCCTTACTTTTGCGAGATAAGGCCAAATTGGTATTTTTGCCATAAAATGAATTCCTTCAGTCAAAACAAGTTCAAACTTCTTTGTCCTTCATATATATCAATTCTAAGTAGGTTCCATGCATAAACATCTTTAAATGACTTGTATGCGAAAGAAACACAGGAATAGCCTTCTTTTGCGGAGTTAAGACGATATTCGGATTTTTGCTTATAAACACCAATTCCTTCAGTCAAAACAAGTTCAAACTCCTTTGTCCTTCAAATATATAAATTCTAAGTAGGTTCCATGCATAAACCTCTTTAAATGACCTTGTTTGAGAAAGACAAACAGGAATAGCCTTACTTTTGCGAGATAATGCCAAATTGGTATTTTTGCTATAAAATGAAATCCTTCAGTCAAAACAAGTTCAAACTCCTTTGTCCTTCATATATACCCATTCTAAGTAGGTTCCATTAATAAACTTCTTTAAATGACCTTGTTTGAGAAAGACAAACAGGAATAGCCTTACTTTTGCGAGATAAGGCCAAATTGGTATTTTTGCCATAAAATGAATTCCTTCAGTCAAAACAAGTTCAAACTCATTTGTCCTTCATATATATACATTCCAAGTAGGTGCCATGCATAAACCTCTTTAAATGACCTTGTTTGAGAAAGACAAACAGGAATAGCCTTACTTTTGCGAGATAATGCCAAATTGGTATTTTTGCTATAAAATGAATTCCTTCAGTCAAAACAAGTTCAAACTCCTTTGTCCTTCAAATATATAAATTCTAAGTAGGTTCCATGCATTAACCTCTTTAAATGACCTTGTTTGAGAAAGACAAACAGGAATAGCCTTACTTTTGCGAGATAATGCCAAATTGGTATTTTTGCTATAAAATGAATTCCTTCAGTCAAAACAAGTTCAAATTCCTTTGTCCTTCATATGTATCATTTCTAAGTAGATTCCATGCATAAACCTCTTTAAATGACCTTGTATGCGAAAGAAACACAGGAATAGACTTCTTTTGCGCAGATAAGACGATATTCGGATTTTTGCTTATAAACACCAATTCTTTCAGTCAAAACAAGTTCAAACTCCTTTGTCCTTCATATATACCCATTCTAAGTAGGTTCCATGCATAAACTTCTTTAAATGACCTTGTTTGAGAAAGAAAAACAGGTATAGCCTTACTTTTGCGAGATAAGGCCAAATTGGTATTTTTGTAATAAAATGAAATCCTTCAGTCAAAACAAGTTCAAACTCCTTTGTCCTTCATATATATCAATTCTAAGTAGATTCCATGCATAAACCTCTTTAAATTAACTTGCTTGGGGAAGAAAAACAGGAATAGCCTTACTTTTGCGAGATAAGGCCAAATTGGTATTTTTGCTATAAAATGAATTCCTTCAGTCAAAAAAAGTTCAAATTCCTTTGTCCTTCATATGTATCAATTCTAAGTAGATTCCATGCATAAACCTCTTTAAATGACCTTGCTTGGGGAAGAAAAACAGGAATAGCCTTACTTTTGCGAGATAAGGCCAAATTGGTATTTTTGCTATAAAATGAAATCCTTCAGTCAAAACAAGTTCAAACTCCTTTGTCCTTCATATATATCAATTCTAAGTAGGTTCCATGCATAAACATCTTTAAATGACCTTGTATGCGAAAGAAACACAGGAATAGCCTTCTTTTGCGGAGTTAAGACGATTTTCGGATTTATGCTTATAAACACCAATTCCTTCAGTCAAAACAAGTTCAAACTCCTTTGTCCTTCATATATACCAATTCTAAGTAGGTTCCATGCATAAACTTCTTTAAATGACCTTGTTTGAGAAAGAAAAACAGGAATAGCCTTACTTTTGCGAGATAAGGCCAAATTGGTATTTTTGCCATGAAATGAATTCCTTCAGTCAAAACAAGTTCAAACTCCTTTGTCCTTCATATATATCAATTCTAAGTAGGTTCCATGCATAAACATCTTTAAATGACTTGTATGCGAAAGAAACACAGGAATAGCCTTCTTTTGCGGAGTTAAGACGATATTCGGATTTTTGCTTATAAACACCAATTCCTTCAGTCAAAACAAGTTCAAACTCCTTTGTCCTTCAAATATATAAATTCTAAGTAGGTTCCATGCATAAACCTCTTTAAATGACCTTGTATGCGAAAGAAACACAGGAATAGCCTTCTTTTGCGGAGTTAAGACGATATTCGGATTTTTGCTTATAAACACCAATTCCTTCAGTCAAAACAAGTTCAAACTCCTTTGTCCTTCAAATATATAAATTCTAAGTAGGTTCCATGCATTAACTTCTTTAAATGACCTTGTTTGAGAAAGAAAAACAGGAATAGCCTTACTTTTGCGAGATAAGGCCAAATTGGTATTTTTGCCATAAAATGAATTCCTTCAGTCAAAACAAGTTCAAACTCCTTTGTCCTTCATATATATCAATTCTAAGTAGGTTACATGCATAAACATCTTTAAATGACTTGTATGCGAAAGAAACACAGGAATAGCCTTCTTTTGCGGAGTTATAAGACGATATTCGGATTTTTGCTTATAAACACCAATTCCTTCAGTCAAAACAAGTTCAAACTCCTTTGTCCTTCAAATATATAAATTCTAAGTAGGTTCCATGCATAAACATCTTTAAATGACCTTGTATGCGAAAGAAACACAGGAATAGCCTTCTTTTGCGGAGTTAAGACGATATTCGGATTTTTGCTTATAAACACCAATTCCTTCAGTCAAAACAAGTTCAAACTCCTTTGTCCTTCAAATATATAAATTCTAAGTAGGTTCCATGCATAAACATCTTTAAATGACATTGTTTGAGAAAGACAAACAGGAATAGCCTTACTTTTGCGAGATAAGGCCAAATTGGTATTTTTGTAATAAAATGAAATCCTTCAGTCAAAACAAGTTCAAACTCCTTTGTCCTTCATATATATCAATTCTAAGTAGATTCCATGCATAAACCTCTTTAAATTAACTTGCTTGGGGAAGAAAAACAGGAATAGCCTTACTTTTGCGAGATAAGGCCAAATTGGTATTTTTGCTATAAAATGAATTCCTTCAGTCAAAAAAAGTTCAAATTCCTTTGTCCTTCATATGTATCAATTCTAAGTAGATTCCATGCATAAACCTCTTTAAATGACCTTGCTTGGGGAAGAAAAACAGGAATAGCCTTACTTTTGCGAGATAAGGCCAAATTGGTATTTTTGCTATAAAATGAAATCCTTCAGTCAAAACAAGTTCAAACTCCTTTGTCCTTCATATATATCAATTCTAAGTAGGTTCCATGCATAAACATCTTTAAATGACCTTGTATGCGAAAGAAACACAGGAATAGCCTTCTTTTGCGGAGTTAAGACGATTTTCGGATTTATGCTTATAAACACCAATTCCTTCAGTCAAAACAAGTTCAAACTCCTTTGTCCTTCATATATACCAATTCTAAGTAGGTTCCATGCATAAACTTCTTTAAATGACCTTGTTTGAGAAAGAAAAACAGGAATAGCCTTACTTTTGCGAGATAAGGCCAAATTGGTATTTTTGCCATGAAATGAATTCCTTCAGTCAAAACAAGTTCAAACTCCTTTGTCCTTCATATATATCAATTCTAAGTAGGTTCCATGCATAAACATCTTTAAATGACTTGTATGCGAAAGAAACACAGGAATAGCCTTCTTTTGCGGAGTTAAGACGATATTCGGATTTTTGCTTATAAACACCAATTCCTTCAGTCAAAACAAGTTCAAACTCCTTTGTCCTTCAAATATATAAATTCTAAGTAGGTTCCATGCATAAACCTCTTTAAATGACCTTGTATGCGAAAGAAACACAGGAATAGCCTTCTTTTGCGGAGTTAAGACGATATTCGGATTTTTGCTTATAAACACCAATTCCTTCAGTCAAAACAAGTTCAAACTCCTTTGTCCTTCAAATATATAAATTCTAAGTAGGTTCCATGCATTAACTTCTTTAAATGACCTTGTTTGAGAAAGAAAAACAGGAATAGCCTTACTTTTGCGAGATAAGGCCAAATTGGTATTTTTGCCATAAAATGAATTCCTTCAGTCAAAACAAGTTCAAACTCCTTTGTCCTTCATATATATCAATTCTAAGTAGGTTACATGCATAAACATCTTTAAATGACTTGTATGCGAAAGAAACACAGGAATAGCCTTCTTTTGCGGAGTTATAAGACGATATTCGGATTTTTGCTTATAAACACCAATTCCTTCAGTCAAAACAAGTTCAAACTCCTTTGTCCTTCAAATATATAAATTCTAAGTAGGTTCCATGCATAAACATCTTTAAATGACCTTGTATGCGAAAGAAACACAGGAATAGCCTTCTTTTGCGGAGTTAAGACGATATTCGGATTTTTGCTTATAAACACCAATTCCTTCAGTCAAAACAAGTTCAAACTCCTTTGTCCTTCAAATATATAAATTCTAAGTAGGTTCCATGCATAAACATCTTTAAATGACATTGTTTGAGAAAGACAAACAGGAATAGCCTTACTTTTGCGAGATAAGGCCAAATTGGTATTTTTGCTATAAAATGAAATCCTTTAGTCAAAACAAGTTCAAACTCCTTTGTCCTTCATATATATAAATTCTAAGTAGGTTCCATGCATAAACCTCTTTAAATGACCTTGTATGCGAAAGAAACACAGGAATAGCCTTCTTTTGCGGCGTTAAAACGATATTCGGATTTTTGCTTATAAACACCAATTCCTTCAGTCAAAACAAGTTCAAACTCCTTTGTCCTTCATATATACCCATTCTAAGTAGGTTCCATGCATAAACTTCTTTAAATGACCTTGTTTGAGAAAGAAAAATAGGAATAGCCTTACTTTTGCGAGATAAGGCCAAATTGGTATTTTTGCCATAAAATGAAATCCTTCAGTAAAAACAAGTTCAAACTCCTTTGTCCTTCATATATACCAATTCTAAGTAGGTTCCATTAATAAACTTCTTTAAATGACCTTGTTTGAGAAAGACAAACAGGAATAGCCTTACTTTTGCGAGATAAGGCCAAATTGGTATTTTTGCTATAAAATGAAATCCTTCAGTCAAAACAAGTTCAAACTCCTTTGTCCTTCATATATATCAATTCTAAGTAGGTTCCATGCATAAACCTCTTTAAATGACCTTGTATGCGAAAGAAACACAGTAATAGCCTTCTTTTGCGGAGTTAAGACGATATTCGGATTTTTGCTTATAAACACCAATTCCTTCAGTCAAAACAAGTTCAAACTCCTTTGTCCTTCATATATACCCATTCTAAGTAGGTTCCATGCATAAACTTCTTTAAATGACCTTGTTTGAGAAAGAAAAACAGGAATAGCCTTACTTTTACGAGATAAGGCCAAATTGGTATTTTTGCTATAAAATGAAATCCTTCAGTCAAAACAAGTTCAAACTCCTTTGTCCTTCATATATATCAATTCTAAGTAGGTTCCATGCATAAACCTCTTTAAATGACCTTGTATGCGAAAGAAACACAGGAATAGACTTCTTTTGCGGAGTTAAGACGATATTCGGATTTTTGCTTATAAACACCAATTCCTTCAGTCAAAACAAGTTCAAACTCCTTTGTCCTTCATATATATCAATTCTAAGTAGGTTCCATGCATAAACTTCTTTAAATGACCTTTTTTGAGAAAGAAAAACAGGAATAGCCTTACTTTTGCGAGATAATGCCAAATTGGTATTTTTGCTATAAAATGAATTCCTTCAGTCAAAACAAGTTCAAACTCCTTTGTCCTTCATATATATCAATTCTAAGTAGATTCCATGCATAAACCTCTTTAAATTAACTTGCTTGGGGAAGAAAAACAGGAATAGCCTTACTTTTGCGAGATAAGACCAAATTGGTATTTTTGCTATAAAATGAATTCCTTCAGTCAAAAAAAGTTCAAATTCCTTTGTCCTTCATATGTATTAATTCTAAGTAGATTCCATGCATAAACCTCTTTAAATTACCTTGCTTGGGGAAGAAAAACAGGAATAGCCTTACTTTTGCGAGATAAGGCCAAATTGATATTTTTGCTATAAAATGAAATCCTTCAGTCAAAACAAGTTCAAACTCCTTTGTCCTTCATATATATCAATTCTAAGTAGGTTCCATGCATAAACATCTTTAAATGACCTTGTATGCGAAAGAAACACAGGAATAGCCTTCTTTTGCGGAGTTAAGACGATATTCGGATTTTTGCTTATAAACACCAATTCCTTCAGTCAAAACAAGTTCAAACTCCTTTGTCCTTCATATATACCCATTCTAAGTAGGTTCCATGCATAAACTTCTTTAAATGACCTTGTTTGAGAAAGAAAAACAGGAATAGCCTTACTTTAGCGAGATAATGCCAAATTGGTATTTTTGCTATAAAATGAATTCCTTCAGTCAAAACAAGTTCAAACTCCTTTGTCCTTCATATATTTCAATTCTAAGTAGATTCCATGCATAAACCTCTTTAAATTAACTTGCTTGGGGAAGAAAAACAGGAATAGCCTTACTTTTGCGAGATAAGGCCAAATTGGTATTTTTGCTATAAAATGAATTCCTTCAGTCAAAACAAGTTCAAACTCCTTTGTCCTTCATATATATAGATTCTATATAGGTTCCATGTATAAAACCTCTTTAAATTACCTTGTTTGGTGAAGAAAAACAGGAATAGTCTTACTTTTGCGAGATAAGGCCAAATTGGTATTTTTGCTATAAAATGAAATCCTTCAGTCAAAACAAGTTCAAACTCCTTTGTCCTTCATATATATCAATTCTAAGTAGGTTCCATGCATAAACTTCTTTAAATGACCTTGTTTGAGAAAGAAAAACAGGAATAGCCTTACTTTAGCGAGATAATGCCAAATTGGTATTTTTGCTATAAAATGAATTCCTTCAGTCAAAACAAGTTCAAACTCCTTTGTCCTTCATATATATCAATTCTAAGTAGATTCCATGCATAAACCTCTTTAAATTAACTTGCTTGGGGAAGAAAAACAGGAATAGCCTTACTTTTGCGAGATAAGGCCAAATTGGTATTTTTGCTATAAAATGAATTCCTTCAGTCAAAACAAGTTCAAACTCCTTTGTCCTTCATATATATAGATTCTATATAGGTTCCATGTATAAAACCTCTTTAAATTACCTTGTTTGGTGAAGAAAAACAGGAATAGTCTTACTTTTGCGAGATAAGGCCAAATTGGTATTTTTGCTATAAAATGAATTCCTTCAGTCAAAACAAGTTCAAATTCCTTTGTCCTTCATATGTATCAATTCTAAGTAGATTCCATGCATAAACCTCTTTAAATGACCTTGTATGCGAAAGAAACACAGGAATAGCCTTCTTTTGCGGAGTTAAGACGATATTCGGATTTTTGCTTATAAACACCAATTCCTTCAGTCAAAACAAGTTCAAACTCCTTTGTCCTTCATATATACCCATTCTAAGTAGGTTCCATGCATAAACTTCTTTAAATGACCTTGTTTGAGAAAGAAAAACAGGAATAGCCTTACTTTTGCGAGATAAGGCCAAATTGGTATTTTTGCCATAAAATGAATTCCTTCAGTCAAAACAAGTTCAAACTCCTTTGTCCTTCATATATATCAATTCTAAGTAGGTTCCATGCATAAACATCTTTAAATGACTTGTATGATAAAGAAACACAGGAATAGCCTTCTTTTGCAGAGTTAAGACGATATTCGGATTTTTGCTTATAAACACCAATTCCTTCAGTCAAAACAAGTTCAAACTCCTTTGTCCTTCAAATATATAAATTCTAAGTAGGTTCCATGCATAAACCTCTTTAAATGACCTTGTTTGAGAAAGACAAACAGGAATAGCCTTACTTTTGCGAGATAAGGCCAAATTGGTATTTTTGCTATAAAATGAAATCCTTCAGTCAAAACAAGTTCAAACTCCTTTGTCCTTCATATATATCAATTCTAAGTAGGTTCCATGCATAAACCTCTTTAAATGACCTTGTATGCGAAAGAAACACAGGAATAGCCTTCTTTTGCGGCTTTAAAACGATATTCGGATTTTTGCTTATAAACACCAATTCCTTCAGTCAAAACAAGTTCAAACTCCTTTGTCCTTCATATATACCCATTCTAAGTAGGTTCCATGCATAAACTTCTTTAAATGACCTTGTTTGAGAAAGAAAAATAGGAATAGCCTTACTTTTGCGAGATAAGGCCAAATTGGTATTTTTGCCATAAAATGAATTCCTTCAGTCAAAACAAGTTCAAACTCATTTGTCCTTCATATATATACATTCTAAGTAGGTGCCATGCATAAACCTCTTTAAATGACCTTGTTTGAGGAAGAAAAACAGGAATAGCCTTACTTTTGCGAGATAAGGCCAAATTGGTATTTTTGCTATAAAATGAAATCCTTCAGTCAAAAAAAGTTCAAATTCCTTTGTCCTTCATATGTATCAATTCTAAGTAGATTCCATGCATAAACCTCTTTAAATTACCTTGCTTGGGGAAGAAAAACAGGAATAGCCTTACTTTTGCGAGATAAGGCCAAATTGGTATTTTTGCTATAAAATGAAATCCTTCAGTCAAAACAAGTTCAAACTCCTTTGTCCTTCATATATATCAATTCTAAGTAGGTTCCATGCATAAACATCTTTAAATGACCTTGTATGCGAAAGAAACACAGGAATAGCCTTCTTTTGCGGAGTTAAGACGATATTCGGATTTTTGCTTATAAACACCAATTCCTTCAGTCAAAAGAAGTTCAAACTCCTTTGTCCTTCATATATACCCATTCTAAGTAGGTTCCATGCATAAACTTCTTTAAATGACCTTGTTTGAGAAAGAAAAACAGGAATAGCCTTACTTTAGCGAGATAATGCCAAATTGGTATTTTTGCTATAAAATGAATTCCTTCAGTCAAAACAAGTTCAAACTCCTTTGTCCTTCATATATATCAATTCTAAGTAGATTCCATGCATAAACCTCTTTAAATTAACTTGCTTGGGGAAGAAAAACAGGAATAGCCTTACTTTTGCGAGATAAGGCCAAATTGGTATTTTTGCTATAAAATGAATTCCTTCAGTCAAAACAAGTTCAAACTCCTTTGTCCTTCATATATATAGATTCTATATAGGTTCCATGTATAAAACCTCTTTAAATTACCTTGTTTGGTGAAGAAAAACAGGAATAGTCTTACTTTTGCGAGATAAGGCCAAATTGGTATTTTTGCTATAAAATGAAATCCTTCAGTCAAAACAAGTTCAAACTCCTTTGTCCTTCATATATATCAATTCTAAGTAGGTTCCATGCATAAACCTCTTTAAATGACCTTGTATGCGAAAGAAACACAGGAATAGCCTTCTTTTGCGGCGTTAAAACGATATTCGGATTTTTGCTTATAAACACCAATTCCTTCAGTCAAAACAAGTTCAAACTCCTTTGTCCTTCATATATATAGATTCTATATAGGTTCCATGTCTAAAAACTCTTTAAATTACCTTGTTTGAGAAAGAAAAACAGGAATAGCCTTACTTTTGCGAGATAAGGCCAAATTGGTATTTTTGCCATAAAATGAATTCCTTCAGTCAAAACAAGTTCAAACTCATTTGTTCTTCATATATATACATTCTAAGTAGGTGCCATGCATAAACCTCTTTAAATGACCTTGTTTGAGGAAGAAAAACAGGAATAGCCTTACTTTTGCGAGATAAGGCGAAATTGGTATTTTTGCTATAAAATGAAATCCTTCAGTCAAAACAAGTTCAAACTCCTTTGTCCTTCATATATATCAATTCTAAGTAGGTTCCATGCATAAACATCTTTAAATGACCTTGTATGCGAAAGAAACACAGTAATAGCCTTCTTTTGCGGAGTTAAGACGATATTCGGATTTTTGCTTATAAACACCAATTCCTTCAGTCAAAATAAGTTCAAACTCCTTTGTCCTTCATATATACCCATTCTAAGTAGGTTCCATGCATAAACTTCTTTAAAAGACCTTGTTTGAGAAAGAAAAACAGGAATAGCCTTACTTTTGCGAGATAAGGCCAAATTGGTATTTTTGCCATAAAATGAATTCCTTCAGTCAAAACAAGTTCAAACTCATTTTTCCTTCATATATATACATTCCAAGTAGGTGCCATGCATAAACATCTTTAAATGACCTTGTTTGAGGAAGAAAAACAGGAATAGCCTTACTTTTGCGAGATAAGGCCAAATTGGTATTTTTGCTATAAAATGAAATCCTTCAGTCAAAACAAGTTCAAACTCATTTGTCCTTCATATATATCAATTCTAAGTAGGTTCCATGCATAAACATCTTTAAATGACCTTGTATGCGAAAGAAACACAGTAATAGCCTTCTTTTGCGGAGTTAAGACGATATTCGGATTTTTGCTTATAAACACCAATTCCTTCAGTCAAAACAAGTTCAAACTCCTTTGTCCTTCATATATACCCATTCTAAGTAGGTTCCATGCATAAACTTCTTTAAATGACCTTGTTTGAGAAAGAAAAACAGGAATAGCCTTACTTTTGCGAGATAAGGCCAAATTGGTATTTTTGCTATAAAATGAAATCCTTCAGTCAAAACAAGTTCAAACTCCTTTGTCCTTCATATATATCAATTCTAAGTAGGTTCCATGCATAAACATCTTTAAATGACCTTGTATGCGAAAGAAACACAGGAATTGCCTTCTTTTGCGGAGTTAAGACGATATTCGGATTTTTGCTTATAAACACCAATTCCTTCAGTCAAAACAAGTTCAAAGTCCTTTGTCCTTCATATATACCCATTCTAAGTAGGTTCCATGCATAAACTTCTTTAAATGACCTTGTTTGAGAAAGAAAAACAGGAATAGCCTTACTTTAGCGAGATAATGCCAAATTGGTATTTTTGCTATAAAATGAATTCCTTCAGTCAAAACAAGTTCAAACTCCTTTGTCCTTCAAATATATAAATTCTAAGTAGGTTCCATGCATTAACCTCTTTAAATGACCTTGTTTGAGAAAGACAAACAGGAATAGCCTTACTTTTGCGAGATAATGCCAAATTGGTATTTTTGCTATAAAATGAAATCCTTCAGTCAAAACAAGTTCAAACTCCTTTGTCCTTCATATATACCCATTCTAAGTAGGTTCCATTAATAAACTTCTTTAAATGACCTTGTTTGAGAAAGACAAACAGGAATAGCCTTACTTTTGCGAGATAAGGCCAAATTGGTATTTTTGCTATAAAATGAAATCCTTCAGTCAAAACAAGTTCAAACTCCTTTGTCCTTCATATATATCAATTCTAAGTAGGTTCCATGCATAAACCTCTTTAAATGACCTTGTATGCGAAAGAAACACAGGAATAGCCTTCTTTTGCGGAGTTAAGACGATATTCGGATTTTTGCTTATAAACACCAATTCCTTCAGTCAAAACAAGTTCAAACTCCTTTGTCCTTCATATATACCCATTCTAAGTAGGTTCCATGCATAGACTTCTTTAAATGACCTTGTTTGAGAAAGAAAAACAGGAATAGCCTTACTTTTGCGAGATAAGGCCAAATTGGTATTTTTGCTATAAAATGAAATACTTCAGTCAAAACAAGTTCAAACTCCTTTGTCCTTCATATATATCAATTCTAAGTAGGTTCCATGCATAAACCTCTTTAAATGACCTTGTATGCGAAAGAAACACAGGAATAGCCTTCTTTTGCGGAGTTAAGACGATATTCGGATTTTTGCTTATAAACACCAATTCCTTCAGTCAAGACAAGTTCAAACTCCTTTGTCCTTCATATATATCAATTCTAAGTAGGTTCCATGCATAAACTTCTTTAAATGACCTTGTTTGAGAAAGAAAAACAGGAATAGCCTTACTTTTGCGAGATAAGGCCAAATTGGTATTTTTGCTATAAAATGAATTTCTTCAGTCAAAACAAGTTCAAACTCCTTTGTCCTTCATATATATAGATTCTATATAGGTTCCATGTATAAAAACTCTTTAAATTACCTTGTTTGAGAAAGAAAAACAGGAATAGCCTTACTTTTGCGAGATAAGGCCAAATTGGTATTTTTGCCATAAAATGAATTCCTTCAATCAAAACAAGTTCAAACTCATTTGTCCTTCATATATATACATTCTAAGTAGGTGCCATGCATAAACCTCTTTAAATGACCTTGTTTGAGGAAGAAAAACAGGAATAGCCTTACTTTTGCGAGATAAGGCCAAATTGGTATTTTTGCTATAAAATGAATTCCTTCAGTCAAAAAAAGTTCAAATTCCTTTGTCCTTCATATGTATCAATTCTAAGTAGATTCCATGCATAAACCTCTTTAAATTACCTTGCTTGGGGAAGAAAAACAGGAATAGCCTTACTTTTGCGAGATAAGGCCAAATTGGTATTTTTGCTATAAAATGAATTCCTTCAGTCAAAACAAGTTCAAATTCCTTTGTCCTTCATATGTATCAATTCTAAGTTGATTCCATGCATAAACCTCTTTAAATGACCTTGTATGCGAAAGAAACACAGGAATAGCCTTCTTTTGCGGAGTTAAGACGATATTCGGATTTTTGCTTATAAACACCAATTCCTTCAGTCAAAACAAGTTCAAACTCCTTTGTCCTTCATATATACCCATTCTAAGTAGGTTCCATGCATAAACTTCTTTAAATGACCTTGTTTGAGAAAGAAAAACAGGAATAGCCTTACTTTTGCGAGATAAGGCCAAATTGGTATTTTTGCCATAAAATGAATTCCTTCAGTCAAAACAAGTTCAAACTCCTTTGTCCTTCAAATATATAAATTCTAAGTAGGTTCCATGCATAAACCTCTTTAAATGACCTTGTTTGAGAAAGACAAACAGGAATAGCCTTACTTTTGCGAGATAAGGCCAAATTGATATTTTGGCTATAAAATGAAATCCTTCAGTCAAAACAAGTTCAAACTCCTTTGTCCTTCATATATACCCATTCTAAGTAGATTCCATTAATAAACTTCTTTAAATGACCTTGTTTGAGAAAGACAAACAGGAATAGCCTTACTTTTGCGAGATAAGGCCAAATTGGTATTTTTGCTATAAAATGAAATCCTTCAGTCAAAACAAGTTCAAACTACTTTGTCCTTCATATATACCCATTCTAAGTAGGTTCCATGCATAAACTTCTTTAAATGACCTTGTTTGAGAAAGACAAACAGGAATAGCCTTACTTTTGCGAGATAAGGCCAAATTGGTATTTTTGCTATAAAATGAAATCCTTCAGTCAAAACAAGTTCAAACTCCTTTGTCCTTCATATATATCAATTCTAAGTAGGTTCCATGCATAAACCTCTTTAAATGACCTTGTATGCGAAAGAAACACAGTAATAGCCTTCTTTTGCGGAGTTAAGACGATATTCGGATTTTTGCTTATAAACACCAATTCCTTCAGTCAAAACAAGTTCAAACTCCTTTGTCCTTCATATATACCCATTCTAAGTAGGTTCCATGCATAAACTTCTTTAAATGACCTTGTTTGAGAAAGAAAAACAGGAATAGCCTTACTTTTGCGAGATAAGGCCAAATTGGTATTTTTGCTATAAAATGAAATCCTTCAGTCAAAACAAGTTCAAACTCCTTTGTCCTTCATATATATCAATTCTAAGTAGGTTCCATGCATAAACCTCTTTAAATGACCTTGTATGAGAAAGAAACACAGGAATAGCATTCTTTTGCGGAGTTAAGACGATATTCGGATTTTTGCTTATAAACACCAATTCCTTCAGTCAAAACAAGTTCAAACTCCTTTGTCCTTCATATATATCAATTCTAAGTAGGTTCCATGCATAAACTTCTTTAAATGACCTTGTTTGAGAAAGAAAAACAGGAATAGCCTTACTTTTGCGAGATAAGGCCAAATTGGTATTTTTGCTATAAAATGAAATCCTTCAGTCAAAACAAGTTCAAACTCCTTTGTCCTTCATATATATCAATTCTAAGTAGGTTCCATGCATAAACATCTTTAAATGACCTTGTATGCGAAAGAAACACAGGAATTGCCTTCTTTTGCGGAGTTAAGACGATATTCGGATTTTTGCTTATAAACACCAATTCCTTCAGTCAAAACAAGTTCAAAGTCCTTTGTCCTTCATATATACCCATTCTAAGTAGGTTCCATGCATAAACTTCTTTAAATGACCTTGTTTGAGAAAGAAAAACAGGAATAGCCTTACTTTAGCGAGATAATGCCAAATTGGTATTTTTGCTATAAAATGAATTCCTTCAGTCAAAACAAGTTCAAACTCCTTTGTCCTTCATATATATAGATTCTATATAGGTTCCATGTATAAAACCTCTTTAAATTACCTTTTTTGGTGAAGAAAAACAGGAATAGTCTTACTTTTGCGAGATAAGGCCAAATTGGTATTTTTGCTATAAAATGAATTCCTTCAGTCAAAACAAGTTCAAATTCCTTTGTCCTTCATATGTATCAATTCTAAGTAGATTCCATGCATAAACCTCTTTAAATGACCTTGTATGCGAAAGAAACACAGGAATAGCCTTCTTTTGCGGAGTTAAGACGATATTCGGATTTTTGCTTATAAACACCAATTCCTTCAGTCAAAACAAGTTCAAATTCCTTTGTCCTTCATATGTATCAATTCTAAGTAGATTCCATGCATAAACCTCTTTAAATGACCTTGTATGCGAAAGAAACACAGGAATAGCCTTCTTTTGCGGAGTTAAGACGATATTCGGATTTTTGCTTATAAACACCAATTCCTTCAGTCAAAACAAGTTCAAACTCCTTTGTCCTTCAAATATATAAATTCTAAGTAGGTTCCATGCATAAACCTCTTTAAATGACCTTGTTTGAGAAAGACAAACAGGAATAGCTTTACTTTTGCGAGATAAGGCCAAATTGGTATTTTTGCTATAAAATGAAATCCTTCAGTCAAAACAAGTTCAAACTCCTTTGTCCTTCATATATACCCATTCTAAGTAGGTTCCATTAATAAACTTCTTTAAATGACCTTGTTTGAGAAAGACAAACAGGAATAGCCTTACTTTTGCGAGATAAGGCCAAATTGGTATTTTTGCTATAAAATGAAATCCTTCAGTCAAAACAAGTTCAAACTCCTTTGTCCTTCATATATATCAATTCTAAGTAGGTTCCATGCATAAACCTCTTTAAATGACCTTGTATGCGAAAGAAACACAGGAATAGCCTTCTTTTGCGGAGTTAAGACGATATTCGGATTTTTGCTTATAAACACCAATTCCTTCAGTCAAAACAAGTTCAAACTCCTTTGTCCTTCATATATACCCATTCTAAGTAGGTTCCATGCATAAACTTCTTTAAATGACCTTGTTTGAGAAAGAAAAACAGGAATAGCCCTACTTTTGCGAGATAATGCCAAATTGGTATTTTTGCTATAAAATGAAATCCTTCAGTCAAAACAAGTTCAAACTCCTTTGTCCTTCATATATACCCATTCTAAGTAGGTTCCATGCATAAACTTCTTTAAATGACCTTGTTTGAGAAAGAAAAACAGGAATAGCCTTACTTTTGCGAGATAAGGCCAAATTGGTATTTTTGCCATAAAATGAATTCCTTCAGTCAAAACAAGTTCAAACTCATTTGTCCTTCATATATATACATTCTAAGTAGGTGCCATGCATAAACCTCTTTAAATGACCTTGTTTGAGGAAGAAAAACAGGAATAGCCTTACTTTTGCGAGATAAGGCCAAATTGGTATTTTTGCTATAAAATGAAATCCTTCAGTCAAAACAAGTTCAAACTCCTTTGTCCTTCATATATATCAATTCTAAGTAGGTTCCATGCATAAACATCTTTAAATGACCTTGTATGCGAAAGAAACACAGGAATAGCCTTCTTTTGCGGAGTTAAGACGATATTCGGATTTTTGCTTATAAACACCAATTCCTTCAGTCAAAACAAGTTCAAACTCCTTTGTCCTTCATATATATCAATTCTAAGTAGATTCCATGCATAAACCTCTTTAAATTAACTTGCTTGGGGAAGAAAAACAGGAATAGCCTTACTTTTGCGAGATAAGGCCAAATTGGTATTTTTGCTATAAAATGAAATCCTTCAGTCAAAACAAGTTCAAACTCCTTTGTCCTTCATATATATCAATTCTAAGTAGGTTCCATGCATAAACATCTTTAAATGACCTTGTATGCGAAAGAAACACAGGAATAGCCTTCTTTTGCGGAGTTAAGACGATATTCGGATTTTTGCTTATAAACACCAATTCCTTCAGTCAAAACAAGTTCAAACTCCTTTGTCCTTCATATATACCCATTCTAAGTAGGTTCCATGCATAAACTTCTTTAAATGACCTTGTTTGAGAAAGAAAAACAGGAATAGCTTTACTTTTGCGAGATAAGGCCAAATTGGTATTTTTGCTATAAAATGAATTCCTTCAGTCAAAAAAAGTTCAAATTCCTTTGTCCTTCATATGTATCAATTCTAAGTAGATTCCATGCATAAACCTCTTTAAATTACCTTGCTTTTGGGAAGAAAAACAGGAATAGCCTTACTTTTGCGAGATAAGGCCAAATTGGTATTTTTGCTATAAAATGAAATCCTTCAGTCAAAACAAGTTCAAACTCCTTTGTCCTTCATATATACCCATTCTAAGTAGGTTCCATGTATAAACTTCTTTAAATGACCTTGTTTGAGAAAGAAAAACAGGAATAGCCTTACTTTTGCGAGATAAGGCCAAATTGGTATTTTTGCTATAAAATGAAATCCTTCAGTCAAAACAAGTTCAAACTCCTTTGTCCTTCATATATATCAATTCTAAGTAGGTTCCATGCATAAACCTCTTTAAATGACCTTGTATGCGAAAGAAACACAGGAATAGCCTTCTTTTGCGGAGTTAAGACGATATTCGGATTTTTGCTTATAAACACCAATTCCTTCAGTCAAAACAAGTTCAAACTCCTTTGTCCTTCATATATACCCATTCTAAGTAGGTTCCATGCATAAACTTCTTTAAATGACCTTGTTTGAGAAAGAAAAACAGGAATAGCCTTACTTTTGCGAGATAATGCCAAATTGGTATTTTTGCTATAAAATGAATTCCTTCAGTCAAAACAAGTTCAAACTCCTTTGTCCTTCATATATATACATTCTAAGTAGGTGCCATGCATAAACCTCTTTAAATGACCTTGTTTGAGGAAGAAAAACAGGAATAGCCTTACTTTTGCGAGATAAGGCCAAATTGGTATTTTTGCTATAAAATGAAATCCTTCAGTCAAAACAAGTTCAAACTCCTTTGTCCTTCATATATATCAATTCTAAGTAGGTTCCATGCATAAACATCTTTAAATGACCTTGTATGCGAAAGAAACACAGTAATAGCCTTCTTTTGCGGAGTTAAGACGATATTCGGATTTTTGCTTATAAACACCAATTCCTTCAGTCAAAACAAGTTCAAACTCCTTTGTCCTTCATATATACCCATTCTAAGTAGGTTCCATGCATAAACTTCTTTAAATGACCTTGTTTGAGAAAGAAAAACAGGAATAGCCTTACTTTTGCGAGATAAGGCCAAATTGGTATTTTTACCATAAAATGAATTCCTTCAGTCAAAACAAGTTCAAACTCATTTGTCCTTCATATATATACATTCTAAGTAGGTGCCATGCATAAACCTCTTTAAATGACCTTGTTTGAGGAAGAAAAACAGGAATAGCCTTACTTTTGCGAGATAAGGCCAAATTGGTATTTTTGCTATAAAATGAAATCATTCAGTCAAAACAAGTTCAAACTCCTTTGTCCTTCATATATATCAATTCTAAGTAGGTTCCATGCATAAACATCTTTAAATGACATTGTATGCGAAAGAAACACAGTAATAGCCTTCTTTTGCGGAGTTAAGACGATATTCGGATTTTTGCTTATAAACACCAATTCCTTCAGTCAAAACAAGTTCAAACTCCTTTGTCCTTCATATATACCCTTTCTAAGTAGGTTCCATGCATAAACTTCTTTAAATGACCTTGTTTGAGAAAGAAAAACAGGAATAGCCTTACTTTAGCGAGATAATGCCAAATTGGTATTTTTGCTATAAAATGAATTCCTTCAGTCAAAACAAGTTCAAACTCCTTTGTCCTTCAAATATATAAATTCTAAGTAGGTTCCATGCATAAACCTCTTTAAATGACCTTGTTTGAGAAAGACAAACAGGAATAGCCTTACTTTTGCGAGATAATGCCAAATTGGTATTTTTGCTATAAAATGAAATCCTTCAGTCAAAACAAGTTCAAACTCCTTTGTCCTTCATATATATCAATTCTAAGTAGATTCCATGCATAAACCTCTTTAAATGACCTTGTATGCGAAAGAAACACAGGAATAGCCTTCTTTTGCGGAGTTAAGACGATATTCGGATTTTTGCTTATAAACACCAATTCCTTCAGTCAAAACAAGTTCAAACTCCTTTGTCCTTCATATATATCAATTCTAAGTAGATTCCATGCATAAACCTCTTTAAATTAACTTGCTTGGGGAAGAAAAACAGGAATAGCCTTACTTTTGCGAGATAAGGCCAAATTGGTATTTTTGCTATAAAATGAATTCCTTCAGTCAAAAAAAGTTCAAATTCCTTTGTCCTTCATATGTATCAATTCTAAGTAGATTCCATGCATAAACCTCTTTAAATTACCTTGCTTGGGGAAGAAAAACAGGAATAGCCTTACTTTTGCGAGATAAGGCCAAATTGGTATTTTTGCTATAAAATGAAATCCTTCAGTCAAAACAAGTTCAAACTCCTTTGTCCTTCATATATATCAATTCTAAGTAGGTTCCATGCATAAACATCTTTAAATGACCTTGTATGCGAAAGAAACACAGGAATAGCCTTCTTTTGCGGAGTTAAGACGATATTCGGATTTTTGCTTATAAACACCAATTCCTTCAGTCAAAACAAGTTCAAACTCCTTTGTCCTTCATATATACCCATTCTAAGTAGGTTCCATGCATAAACTTCTTTAAATGACCTTGTTTGAGAAAGAAAAACAGGAATAGCTTTACTTTTGCGAGATAAGGCCAAATTGGTATTTTTGCTATAAAATGAATTCCTTCAGTCAAAAAAAGTTCAAATTCCTTTGTCCTTCATATGTATCAATTCTAAGTAGATTCCATGCATAAACCTCTTTAAATTACCTTGCTTTTGGGAAGAAAAACAGGAATAGCCTTACTTTTGCGAGATAAGGCCAAATTGGTATTTTTGCTATAAAATGAAATCCTTCAGTCAAAACAAGTTCAAACTCCTTTGTCCTTCATATATACCCATTCTAAGTAGGTTCCATGCATAAACTTCTTTAAATGACCTTGTTTGAGAAAGAAAAACAGGAATAGCCTTACTTTTGCGAGATAAGGCCAAAATGGTATTTTTGCTATAAAATGAAATCCTTGAGTCAAAACAAGTTCAAACTCCTTTGTCCTTCATATATATCAATTCTAAGTAGGTTCCATGCATAAACTTCTTTAAATGACCTTGTATGCGAAAGAAACACAGGAATAGCCTTCTTTTGCGGAGTTAAGACGATATTCGGATTTTTGCTTATAAACACCAATTCCTTCAGTCAAAACAAGTTCAAACTCCTTTGTCCTTCATATATACCCATTCTAAGTAGGTTCCATGCATAAACTTCTTTAAATGACCTTGTTTGAGAAAGACAAACAGGAATAGCCTTACATTTGCGAGATAAGGCCAAATTGGTATTTTTGCTATAAAATGAAATCCTTCAGTCAAAACAAGTTCAAACTCCTTTGTCCTTCATATATACCCATTCTAAGTAGGTTCCATGCATAAACTTCTTTAAATGACCTTGTTTGAGAAAGAAAAACAGGAATAGCCTTACTTTTGCGAGATAAGGCCAAATTGGTATTTTTGCTATAAAATGAAATACTTCAGTCAAAACAAGTTCAAACTCCTTTGTCCTTCATATATATCAATTCTAAGTAGGTTCCATGCATAAACATCTTTAAATGACCTTGTATGCGAAAGAAACACAGGAATAGCCTTCTTTTGCGGAGTTAAGACGATATTCGGATTTTAGCTTATAAACACCAATTCCTTCAGTCAAAACAAGTTCAAACTCCTTTGTCCTTCATATATACCCATTCTAAGTAGGTTCCATGCATAAACTTCTTTAAATGACCTTGTTTGAGAAAGACAAACAGGAATAGCCTTACTTTTGCGAGATAATGCCAAATTGGTATTTTTGCTATAAAATGAAATCCTTCAGTCAAAACAAGT
This sequence comes from Odontesthes bonariensis, assembly GCF_027942865.1. Taxonomy (NCBI): domain Eukaryota; kingdom Metazoa; phylum Chordata; class Actinopteri; order Atheriniformes; family Atherinopsidae; genus Odontesthes; species Odontesthes bonariensis. Next base: position 29,474,081 of record NC_134511.1, read on the forward strand.
TCAAACTCCTTTGTCCTTCATATATATCAATTCTAAGTAGATTCCATGCATAAACCTCTTTAAATGACCTTGTATGCGAAAGAAACACAGGAATAGCCTTCTTTTGCGGAGTTAAGACGATATTCGGATTTTTGCTTATAAACACCAATTCCTTCAGTCAAAACAAGTTCAAACTCCTTTGTCCTTCATATATACCCATTCTAAGTAGGTTCCATGCATAAACTTCTTTAAATGACCTTGTTTGAGAAAGAAAAACAGGAATAGCCTTACTTTTGCGAGATAATGCCAAATTGGTATTTTTGCTATAAAATGAATTCCTTCTGTCAAAACAAGTTCAAACTCCTTTGTCCTTCATATATATCAATTCTAAGTAGCTTCTATGCATAAACCTCTTTAAATTAACTTGCTTGGGGAAGAAAAACAGGAATAGCCTTACTTTTGCGAGATAAGGCCAAATTGGTATTTTTGCTATAAAATGAATTCCTTCAGTCAAAACAAGTTCAAACTCCTTTGTCCTTCATATATATCAATTCTAAGTAGATTCCATGCATAAACCTCTTTAAATGACCTTGTATGCGAAAGAAACACAGGAATAGCCTTCTTTTGCGGAGTTAAGACGATATTCGGATTTTTGCTTATAAACACCAATTCCTTCAGTCAAAACAAGTTCAAACTCCTTTGTCCTTCATTTATATCAATTCTAAGTAGATTCCATGCATAAACCTCTTTAAATTAACTTGCTTGGGGAAGAAAAACAGGAATAGCCTTACTTTTGCGAGATAAGGCCAAATTGGTATTTTTGCTATAAAATGAATTCCTTCAGTCAAAACAATTTCAAACTCCTTTGTCCTTCATATATATAGATTCTATATAGGTTCCATGTATAAAACCTCTTTAAATTACCTTGTTTGGTGAAGAAAAACAGGAATAGTCTTACTTTTGCGAGATAAGGCCAAATTGGTATTTTTGCTATAAAATGAATTCCTTCAGTCAAAACAAGTTCAAATTCCTTTGTCCTTCATATGTATCAATTCTAAGTAGATTCCATGCATAAACCTCTTTAAATGACCTTGTATGCGAAAGAAACACAGGAATAGCCTTCTTTTGCGGAGTTAAGACGATATTCGGATTTTTGCTTATAAACACCAATTCCTTCAGTCAAAACAAGTTCAAATTCCTTTGTCCTTCATATGTATCAATTCTAAGTAGATTCCATGCATAAACCTCTTTAAATGACCTTGTATGCGAAAGAAACACAGGAATAGCCTTCTTTTGCGGAGTTAAGACGATATTCGGATTTTTGCTTATAAACACCAATTCCTTCAGTCAAAACAAGTTCAAACTCCTTTGTCCTTCAAATATATAAATTCTAAGTAGGTTCCATGCATAAACCTCTTTAAATGACCTTGTTTGAGAAAGACAAACAGGAATAGCTTTACTTTTGCGAGATAAGGCCAAATTGGTATTTTTGCTATAAAATGAAATCCTTCAGTCAAAACAAGTTCAAACTCCTTTGTCCTTCATATATACCCATTCTAAGTAGGTTCCATTAATAAACTTCTTTAAATGACCTTGTTTGAGAAAGACAAACAGGAATAGCCTTACTTTTGCGAGATAAGGCCAAATTGGTATTTTTGCTATAAAATGAAATCCTTCAGTCAAAACAAGTTCAAACTCCTTTGTCCTTCATATATATCAATTCTAAGTAGGTTCCATGCATAAACCTCTTTAAATGACCTTGTATGCGAAAGAAACACAGGAATAGCCTTCTTTTGCGGAGTTAAGACGATATTCGGATTTTTGCTTATAAACACCAATTCCTTCAGTCAAAACAAGTTCAAACTCCTTTGTCCTTCATATATACCCATTCTAAGTAGGTTCCATGCATAAACTTCTTTAAATGACCTTGTTTGAGAAAGAAAAACAGGAATAGCCCTACTTTTGCGAGATAATGCCAAATTGGTATTTTTGCTATAAAATGAAATCCTTCAGTCAAAACAAGTTCAAACTCCTTTGTCCTTCATATATACCCATTCTAAGTAGGTTCCATGCATAAACTTCTTTAAATGACCTTGTTTGAGAAAGAAAAACAGGAATAGCCTTACTTTTGCGAGATAAGGCCAAATTGGTATTTTTGCCATAAAATGAATTCCTTCAGTCAAAACAAGTTCAAACTCCTTTGTCCTTCATATATATCAATTCTAAGTAGATTCCATGCATAAACCTCTTTAAATTAACTTGCTTGAGAAAGAAAAACAGGAATAGCTTTACTTTTGCGAGATAAGGCCAAATTGGTATTTTTGCTATAAAATGAATTCCTTCAGTCAAAAAAAGTTCAAATTCCTTTGTCCTTCATATGTATCAATTCTAAGTAGATTCCATGCATAAACCTCTTTAAATTACCTTGCTTTTGGGAAGAAAAACAGGAATAGCCTTACTTTTGCGAGATAAGGCCAAATTGGTATTTTTGCTATAAAATGAAATCCTTCAGTCAAAACAAGTTCAAACTCCTTTGTCCTTCATATATACCCATTCTAAGTAGGTTCCATGCATAAACTTCTTTAAATGACCTTGTTTGAGAAAGAAAAACAGGAATAGCCTTACTTTTGCGAGATAAGGCCAAATTGGTATTTTTGCTATAAAATGAAATCCTTCAGTCAAAACAAGTTCAAACTCCTTTGTCCTTCATATATATCAATTCTAAGTAGGTTACATGCATAAACCTCTTTAAATGACCTTGTATGCGAAAGAAACACAGGAATAGCCTTCTTTTGCGGAGTTAAGACGATATTCGGATTTTTGCTTATAAACACCAATTCCTTCAGTCAAAACAAGTTCAAACTCCTTTGTCCTTCATATATACCCATTCTAAGTAGGTTCCATGCATAAACTTCTTTAAATGACCTTGTTTGAGAAAGAAAAACAGGAATAGCCTTACTTTTGCGAGATAATGCCAAATTGGTATTTTTGCTATAAAATGAATTCCTTCAGTCAAAACAAGTTCAAACTCCTTTGTCCTTCATATATATACATTCTAAGTAGGTGCCATGCATAAACCTCTTTAAATGACCTTGTTTGAGGAAGAAAAACAGGAATAGCCTTACTTTTGCGAGATAAGGCCAAATTGGTATTTTTGCTATAAAATGAAATCCTTCAGTCAAAACAAGTTCAAACTCCTTTGTCCTTCATATATATCAATTCTAAGTAGGTTCCATGCATAAACATCTTTAAATGACCTTGTATGCGAAAGAAACACAGTAATAGCCTTCTTTTGCGGAGTTAAGACGATATTCGGATTTTTGCTTATAAACACCAATTCCTTCAGTCAAAACAAGTTCAAACTCCTTTGTCCTTCATATATACCCATTCTAAGTAGGTTCCATGCATAAACTTCTTTAAATGACCTTGTTTGAGAAAGAAAAACAGGAATAGCCTTACTTTTGCGAGATAAGGCCAAATTGGTATTTTTACCATAAAATGAATTCCTTCAGTCAAAACAAGTTCAAATACTCATTTGTCCTTCATATATATACATTCTAAGTAGGTGCCATGCATAAACCTCTTTAAATGACCTTGTTTGAGGAAGAAAAACAGGAATAGCCTTACTTTTGCGAGATAAGGCCAAATTGGTATTTTTGCTATAAAATGAAATCATTCAGTCAAAACAAGTTCAAACTCCTTTGTCCTTCATATATATCAATTCTAAGTAGGTTCCATGCATAAACATCTTTAAATGACATTGTATGCGAAAGAAACACAGTAATAGCCTTCTTTTGCGGAGTTAAGACGATATTCGGATTTTTGCTTATAAACACCAATTCCTTCAGTCAAAACAAGTTCAAACTCCTTTGTCCTTCATATATACCCTTTCTAAGTAGGTTCCATGCATAAACTTCTTTAAATGACCTTGTTTGAGAAAGAAAAACAGGAATAGCCTTACTTTAGCGAGATAATGCCAAATTGGTATTTTTGCTATAAAATGAATTCCTTCAGTCAAAACAAGTTCAAACTCCTTTGTCCTTCAAATATATAAATTCTAAGTAGGTTCCATGCATAAACCTCTTAAATGACCTTGTTTGAGAAAGACAAACAGGAATAGCCTTACTTTTGCGAGATAATGCCAAATTGGTATTTTTGCTATAAAATGAAATCCTTCAGTCAAAACAAGTTCAAACTCCTTTGTCCTTCATATATATCAATTCTAAGTAGATTCCATGCATAAACCTCTTTAAATGACCTTGTATGCGAAAGAAACACAGGAATAGCCTTCTTTTGCGGAGTTAAGACGATATTCGGATTTTTGCTTATAAACACCAATTCCTTCAGTCAAAACAAGTTCAAACTCCTTTGTCCTTCATATATATCAATTCTAAGTAGATTCCATGCATAAACCTCTTTAAATTAACTTGCTTGGGGAAGAAAAACAGGAATAGCCTTACTTTTGCGAGATAAGGCCAAATTGGTATTTTTGCTATAAAATGAATTCCTTCAGTCAAAAAAAGTTCAAATTCCTTTGTCCTTCATATGTATCAATTCTAAGTAGATTCCATGCATAAACCTCTTTAAATTACCTTGCTTGGGGAAGAAAAACAGGAATAGCCTTACTTTTGCGAGATAAGGCCAAATTGGTATTTTTGCTATAAATGAAATCCTTCAGTCAAAACAAGTTCAAACTCCTTTGTCCTTCATATATATCAATTCTAAGTAGGTTCCATGCATAAACATCTTTAAATGACCTTGTATGCGAAAGAAACACAGGAATAGCCTTCTTTTGCGGAGTTAAGACGATATTCGGATTTTTGCTTATAAACACCAATTCCTTCAGTCAAAACAAGTTCAAACTCCTTTGTCCTTCATATATACCCATTCTAAGTAGGTTCCATGCATAAACTTCTTTAAATGACCTTGTTTGAGAAAGAAAAACAGGAATAGCTTTACTTTTGCGAGATAAGGCCAAATTGGTATTTTTGCTATAAAATGAATTCCTTCAGTCAAAAAAAGTTCAAATTCCTTTGTCCTTCATATGTATCAATTCTAAGTAGATTCCATGCATAAACCTCTTTAAATTACCTTGCTTTTGGGAAGAAAAACAGGAATAGCCTTACTTTTGCGAGATAAGGCCAAATTGGTATTTTTGCTATAAAATGAAATCCTTCAGTCAAAACAAGTTCAAACTCCTTTGTCCTTCATATATACCCATTCTAAGTAGGTTCCATGCATAAACTTCTTTAAATGACCTTGTTTGAGAAAGAAAAACAGGAATAGCCTTACTTTTGCGAGATAAGGCCAAAATGGTATTTTTGCTATAAAATGAAATCCTTGAGTCAAAACAAGTTCAAACTCCTTTGTCCTTCATATATATCAATTCTAAGTAGGTTCCATGCATAAACATCTTTAAATGACCTTGTATGCGAAAGAAACACAGGAATAGCCTTCTTTTGCGGAGTTAAGACGATATTCGGATTTTTGCTTATAAACACCAATTCCTTCAGTCAAAACAAGTTCAAACTCCTTTGTCCTTCATATATACCCATTCTAAGTAGGTTCCATGCATAAACTTCTTTAAATGACCTTGTTTGAGAAAGACAAACAGGAATAGCCTTACATTTGCGAGATAAGGCCAAATTGGTATTTTGCTATAAAATGAAATCCTTCAGTCAAAACAAGTTCAAACTCCTTTGTCCTTCATATATACCCATTCTAAGTAGGTTCCATGCATAAACTTCTTTAAATGACCTTGTTTGAGAAAGAAAAACAGGAATAGCCTTACTTTTGCGAGATAAGGCCAAATTGGTATTTTTGCTATAAAATGAAATACTTCAGTCAAAACAAGTTCAAACTCCTTTGTCCTTCATATATATCAATTCTAAGTAGGTTCCATGCATAAACATCTTTAAATGACCTTGTATGCGAAAGAAACACAGGAATAGCCTTCTTTTGCGGAGTTAAGACGATATTCGGATTTTAGCTTATAAACACCAATTCCTTCAGTCAAAACAAGTTCAAACTCCTTTGTCCTTCATATATACCCATTCTAAGTAGGTTCCATGCATAAACTTCTTTAAATGACCTTGTTTGAGAAAGAAAAACAGGAATAGCCTTACTTTTGCGAGATAATGCCAAATTGGTATTTTTGCTATAAAATGAATTCCTTCTGTCAAAACAAGTTCAAACTCCTTTGTCCTTCATATATATCAATTCTAAGTAGCTTCTATGCATAAACCTCTTTAAATTAACTTGCTTGGGGAAGAAAAACAGGAATAGCCTTACTTTTGCGAGATAAGGCCAAATTGGTATTTTTGCTATAAAATGAATTCCTTCAGTCAAAACAAGTTCAAACTCCTTTGTCCTTCATATATATCAATTCTAAGTAGATTCCATGCATAAACCTCTTTAAATTACCTTGTATGCGAAAGAAACACAGGAATAGCCTTACTTTTGCGGAGTTAAGACGATATTCGGATTTTTGCTTATAAACACCAATTCCTTCAGTCAAAACAAGTTCAAACTCCTTTGTCCTTCATATATATCAATTCTAAGTAGGTTCCATGCATAAACCTCTTTAAATGACCTTGTATGCGAAAGAAACACAGGAATAGCCTTCTTTTGCGGAGTTAAGACGATATTCGGATTTTTGCTTATAAACACCAATTCCTTCAGTCAAAACAAGTTCAAATTCCTTTGTCCTTCATATGTATCAATTCTAAGTAGATTCCATGCATAAACCTCTTTAAATTACCTTGCTTTTGGGAAGAAAAACAGGAATAGCCTTACTTTTGCGAGATAAGGCCAAATTGGTATTTTTGCTATAAAATGAAATCCTTCAGTCAAAACAAGTTCAAACTCCTTTGTCCTTCATATATACCCATTCTAAGTAGGTTCCATGCATAAACTTCTTTAAATGACCTTGTTTGAGAAAGAAAAACAGGAATAGCCTTACTTTTGCGAGATAAGGCCAAAATGGTATTTTTGCTATAAAATGAAATCCTTCAGTCAAAACAAGTTCAAACTCCTTTGTCCTTCATATATATCAATTCTAAGTAGGTTCCATGCATAAACATCTTTAAATGACCTTGTATGCGAAAGAAACAAAGGAATAGCCTTCTTTTGCGGAGTTAAGACGATATTCGGATTTTTGCTTATAAACACCAATTCCTTCAGTCAAAACAAGTTCAAACTCCTTTGTCCTTCATATATACCCATTCTAAGTAGGTTCCATGCATAAACTTCTTTAAATGACCTTGTTTGAGAAAGACAAACAGGAATAGCCTTACTTTTGCGAGATAATGCCAAATTGGTATTTTTGCTATAAAATGAAATCCTTCAGTCAAAACAAGTTCAAACTCCTTTGTCCTTCATATATATCAATTCTAAGTAGATTCCATGCATAAACCTCTTTAAATGACCTTGTATGCGAAAGAAACACAGGAATAGCCTTCTTTTGCTGAGTTAAGACGATATTCGGATTTTTGCTTATAAACACCAATTCCTTCAGTCAAAACAAGTTCAAACTCCTTTGTCCTTCATATATACCCATTCTAAGTAGGTTCCACACATAAACTTCTTTAAATGACCTTGTTTGAGAAAGAAAAACAGGAATAGCCTTACTTTTGCGAGATAATGCTAATTGGTATTTTTGCTATAAAATGAATTCCTTCTGTCAAAACAAGTTCAAACTCCTTTGTCCTTCATATATATCAATTCTAAGTAGGTTCCATGCATAAACCTCTTTAAATGACCTTGTATGCGAAAGAAACACAGGAATAGCCTTCTTTTGCGGAGTAAAGACGATATTCGGATTTTTGCTTATAAACACCAATTCCTTCAGTCAAAACAAGTTCAAACTCCTTTGTCATTCATATATATCAATTCTAAGTAGGTTCCATGCATAAACTTCTTTAAATGACCTTGTTTGAGAAAGAAAAACAGGAATAGCCTTACTTTTGCGAGATAAGGCCAAATTGGTATTTTTGCTATAAAATGAATTTCTTCAGTCAAAACAAGTTCAAACTCCTTTGTCCTTCATATATATAGATTCTATATAGGTTCCATGTATAAAAACTCTTTAAATTACCTTGTTTGAGAAAGAAAAACAGGAATAGCCTTACTTTTGCGAGATAAGGCCAAATTGGTATTTTTGCCATAAAATGAATTCCTTCAGTCAAAACAAGTTCAAACTCATTTGTTCTTCATATATATACATTCTAAGTAGGTGCCATGCATAATTGTTTGAGGAAGAAAAACAGGAATAGCCTTACTTTTGCGAGATAAGGCCAAATTGGTATTTTTGGTATAAAATGAAATCCTTCAGTCAAAACAAGTTCAAACTCCTTTGTCCTTCATATATATCAATTCTAAGTAGGTTCCATGCATAAACATCTTAAATGACCTTGTTTGAGAAAGAAAAACAGGAATAGCCTTACTTTTGCGAGATAAGGCCAAATTGGTATTTTTGCCATAAAATGAATCCTTCAGTCAAAACAAGTTCAAACTCATTTGTCCTTCATATATATACATTCCAAGTAGGTGCCATGCATAAACCTCTTTAAATGACCTTGTATGCGAAAGAAACACAGAATAGCCTTCTTTTGCGGAGTTAAGACGATATTCGGATTTTTGCTTATAAACACCAATTCCTTCAGTCAAAATAAGTTCAAACTCCTTTGTCCTTCATAATATACCCATTCTAAGTAGGTTCCATGCATAAACTTCTTTAAATGACCTTGTTTGAGAAAGAAAAACAGAATAGCCTTACTTTTGCGAGATAAGGCCAAATTGGTATTTTTGCCATAAAATGAATTCCTTCAGTCAAAACAAGTTCAAACTCATTTGTCCTTCATATATATACATTCCAAGTAGGTGCCATGCATAAACCTCTTTAAATGACCTTGTATGCGAAAGAAACACAGGAATAGCCTTCTTTTGCGGAGTTAAGACGATATTCGGATTTTGCTTATAAACACCAATTCCTTCAGTCAAAACAAGTTCAAACTCCTTTGTCCTTCATATATACCCATTCTAAGTAGGTTCCATGCATAAACTTCTTTAATGACCTTGTTTGAGAAAGAAAAACAGGAATAGCCTTACTTTAGCGAGATAATGCCAAATTGGTATTTTTGCTATAAAATGAAATCCTTCAGTCAAAACAAGTTCAAACTCCTTTGTCCTTCATATATACCCATTCTAAGTAGGTTCCATTAATAAACTTCTTTAAATGACCTTGTTTGAGAAAGACAAACAGGAATAGCCTTACTTTTGCGAGATAAGGCCAAATTGGTATTTTTGCTATAAAATGAAATCCTTCAGTCAAAACAAGTTCAAACTCCTTTGTCCTTCATATATATCAATTCTAAGTAGGTTCCATGCATAAACCTCTTTAAATGACCTTGTATGCGAGAAGAAACACAGGAATAGCCTTCTTTTGCTGAGTTAAGACGATATTCGGATTTTTGCTTATAAACACCAATTCTTCAGTCAAAACAAGTTCAAACTCATTTGTCCTTCATATATATACATTCCAAGTAGTTGCCATGCATAAACCTCTTTAAATGACCTTGTATGCGAAAGAAACACAGGAATAGCCTTCTTTTGCGGAGTTAAGACGATATTCGGATTTTTGCTTATAAACACCAATTCCTTCAGTCAAAACAAGTTCAAACTCCTTTGTCCTTCATATATACCCATTCTAAGTAGGTTCCATGCATAAACTTCTTTAAATGACCTTGTTTGAGAAAGAAAAACAGGAATAGCCTTACTTTAGCGAGATAATGCCAATTGGTATTTTTGCTATAAAATGAAATCCTTCAGTCAAAACAAGTTCAAACTCCTTTGTCCTTCATATATACCCATTCTAAGTAGGTTCCATTAATAAACTTCTTTAAATGACCTTGTTTGAGAAAGACAAACAGGAATAGCCTTACTTTTGCGAGATAAGGCCAAATTGGTATTTTTGCTATAAAATGAAATCCTTCAGTCAAAACAAGTTCAAACTCCTTTGTCCCTCATATATATCAATTCTAAGTAGGTTCCATGCATAAACCTCTTTAAATGACCTTGTATGCGAAAGAAACACAGGAATAGCCTTCTTTTGCTGAGTTAAGACGATATTCGGATTTTTGCTATAAACACCAATTCTTCAGTCAAAACAAGTTCAAACTCCTTTGTCCTTCATATATACCCATTCTAAGTAGGTTCCATGCATAAACTTCTTTAAATGACCTTGTTTGAGAAAGAAAAACAGGAATAGCCTTACTTTTGCGAGATAATGCCAAATTGGTATTTTTGCTATAAAATGAATTCTTCAGTCAAAACAAGTTCAAACTCATTTGTCCTTCATATATATCAATTCTAAGTAGATTCCATGCATAAACCTCTTTAAATTAACTTGCTTGGGAAGAAAAACAGGAATAGCCTTACTTTTGCGAGATAAGGCCAAATTGGTATTTTTGCTATAAAATGAATTCCTTCAGTCAAAACAAGTTCAAATTCCTTTGTCCTTCATATGTATCAATTCTAAGTAGATTCCATGCATAAACCTCTTTAAATTACCTTGCTTGGGGAAGAAAAACAGAAATAGCCTTACTTTTGCGAGATAAGGCCAAATTGGTATTTTTGCTATAAAATGAAATCCTTCAGTCAAAACAAGTTCAAACTCCTTTGTCCTTCATATATACCCATTCTAATTAGGTTCCATGCATAAACTTCTTTAAATGACCTTGTTTGAGAAAGAAAAACAGGAATAGCCTTACTTTAGCGAGATAATGCCAAATTGGTATTTTTGCTATAAAATGAATTCTTCAGTCAAAACAAGTTCAAACTCCTTTGTCCTTCATATATATCAATTCTAAGTAGATTCCATGCATAAACCTCTTTAAATTAACTTGCTTGGGGAAGAAAAACAGGAATAGCCTTACTTTTGCGAGATAAGGCCAAATTGGTATTTTTGCTATAAAATGAATTCCTTCAGTCAAAACAAGTTCAAACTCCTTTGTCCTTCATATATATAGATTCTATATAGGTTCCATGTATAAAACCTCTTTAAATTACCTTGTTTGGTGAAGAAAAACAGGAATAGTCTTACTTTTGCGAGATAAGGCCAAATTGTATTTTTGCTATAAAATGAATTCCTTCAGTCAAAACAAGTTCAAATTCCTTTGTCCTTCATATGTATCAATTCTAAGTAGATTCCATGCATAAACATCTTTAAATGACCTTGTATGCGAAAGAAACACAAGAATAGCCTTCTTTTGCAGAGTTAAGACGATATTCGGATTTTTGCTTATAAACACCAATTCCTTCAGTCAAAACAAGTTCAAACTCCTTTGTCCTTCATATATATCAATTCTAAGTAGATTCCATGCATAAACCTCTTTAAATTAACTTGCTTGGGGAAGAAAAACAGGAATAGCCTTACTTTTGCGAGATAAGGCCAAATTGGTATTTTTGCTATAAAATGAATTCCTTCAGTCAAAACAAGTTCAAACTCCTTTGTCCTTCATATATACCCATTCTAAGTAGGTTCCATGCATAAACTTCTTTAAATGACCTTGTTTGAGAAAGAAAAACAGAATAGCCTTACTTTAGCGAGATAATGCCAAATTGGTATTTTTGCTATAAAATGAATTCCTTCAGTCAAACAAGTTCAAACTCCTTTGTCCTTCATATATATCAATTCTAAGTAGGTTCCATGCATAAACATCTTTAAATGACTTGTATGCGAAAGAAACACAGGAATAGCCTTCTTTGCAGAGTTAAGACGATATTCGGATTTTTGCTTATAAACACCAATTCCTTCAGTCAAAACAAGTTCAAACTCCTTTGTCCTTCAAATATATAAATTCTAAGTAGGTTCCATGCATAAACCTCTTTAAATGACCTTGTTTGAGAAAGACAAACAGGAATAGCCTTACTTTTGCGAGATAAGGCCAAATTGGTATTTTTGCTATAAAATGAAATCCTTCAGTCAAAACAAGTTCAAACTCCTTTGTCCTTCATATATACCCATTCTAAGTAGGTTCCATTAATAAACTTCTTTAAATGACCTTGTTTGAGAAAGACAAACAGGAATAGCCTTACTTTTGCGAGATAAGGCCAAATTGGTATTTTTGCTATAAAATGAAATCCTTCAGTCAAAACAAGTTCAAACTCCTTTTTCCTTCATATATATAGATTCTATGTAGGTTCCATGTATAAAACCTCTTAAATTACCTTGTTTGGTGAAAAAAAACAGGAATAGTCTTACCTTTGCGACATAAGGCCAAATTGGTATTTTTGCTATAAAATGAATTCCTTCAGTCAAAACAAGTTCAAACTCCTTTGTCCTTCATATATATCAATTCTAAGTAGATTCCATGCATAAACCTCTTTAAATTACCTTGCTTGGGGAAGAAAAACAGGAATAGCCTTACTTTTGCGAGATAAGGCCAAATTGGTATTTTTGCTATAAAATGAAATCCTTCAGTCAAAACAAGTTCAAACTCCTTTGTCCTTCATATATACCCATTCTAAGTAGGTTCCATGCATAAACTTCTTTAAATGACCTTGTTTGAGAAAGAAAAACAGGAATAGCCATACTTTTGCGAGATAAGGCCAAATTGGTATTTTTGCTATAAAATGAATTCCTTCAGTCAAAACAAGTTTCATCTCCTTTGTCCTTCATATATATAGATTCTATATAGGTTCCATGTATAAAACATCTTTAAATTACCTTGCTTGGTGAAGAAAAACAGGAACAGCCTTCTTTTGCGGAGTTAAGACGATATTCGGATTTTTGCTTATAAACACCAATTCCTTCAGTCAAAACAAGTTCAAACTCCTTTGTCCTTCATATATACCCATTCTAAGTAGGTTCCATGCATAAACTTCTTTAAATGACCTTGTTTGAGGAAGAAAAACAGGAAAAGCCTTACTTTTGCGAGATAAGGCCAAATTGGTATTTTTGCTATAAAATGAAATCCTTCAGTCAAAACAAGTTCAAACTCCTTTGTCCTTTATATATACCCCATTCTAAGTAGGTTCCATGCATAAACTTCTTTAATTGACCTTGTTTGAGAAAAAAAAAAGGAATAGCCTTACTTTTGCGAGATAAGGCCAAATTGGTAATTTTGCTATAAAATGAAATCCTTCAGTCAAAACAAGTTCAAACTCCTTTGTCCTTCATATATATCAATTCTAAGTAGGTTCCATGTATAAAACCTCTTTAAATTACCTTGTTTGGGGAAGAAAAACAGGAATAGCCTTACTTTTGCGAGATAAGGCCAAATTGGTATTTTTGCTATAAATGAATTCCTTCAGTCAAAACAAGTTCAAACTCCTTTGTCCTTCATATATATAGATTCTATATAGGTTCCGTGTATAAAACCTCTTTAAATTACCTTGTTTGAGAAAGAAAAAAAGGAATAGCCTTACTTTTGCGAGATAAGGCCAAATTGGTATTTTTGCTATAAAATGAATTCCTTCAGTCAAAACAAGTTCAAACTCATTTGTACTTCATATATATACATTCTAAGTAGGTCCCATGCATAAACCTCTTTAAATGACCTTGTCTGAGGAAGAAAAACAGGAAAAGCCTTACTTTTGCGAGATAAGGCCAAATTGGTATTTTTGCTATAAAATGAATTCCTTCAGTCAAAACAAGTTCAAACTCCTTTGTCCTTCATATATATAGATTCTATATAGGTTCCATGTATAACACTTCTTTAAATTACCTTGTTTGGTGAAGAAAAACAGGAATAGTCTTACTTTTGCGAGATGAGGCCAAATTGGTATTTTTGCTATAAAATGAAGTCCTTCAGTCAAAACAAGTTCAAACTCCTTTGTCCTTCATATATATAGATTCCATATAGGTTCCATGTATAACACCTCTTTAAATTACCTTGTTTGGTGAAGAAAAACAGGAATAGTCTTACTTTTGCGAAATAAGGCAAAATTGGTATTTTTGCTATAAAATGAATTCCTTCAGTCAAAACAAGTTCAAACTCCTTTGTCCTTCATATATATACATTCTAAGTAGGTTCCATGCATAAACCTCTTTAAATAACCTTGTATGCGAAAGAAACACAGGAATAGCCTTCTTTTGCGGAGTTAAGACGATTTTCGGATTTTTGCTTATAAACACCAATTCCTTCAGTCAAAACAAGTTCAAACTCCTTTGTCCTTCATATATATCAATTCTAAGTAGGTTCCATGTATAAAACCTCTTTAAATCACCTTGTTTGTGGAAGAAAAACAGGAATAGCCTTACTTTTGCGAGATAAGGCCAAATTGGTATTTTTGCTATAAAATGAATTCCTTCAGTCAAAACAAGTTCAAACTCCTTTTTCCTTCATACATATAGATTCTATGTAGGTTCCATGTATAAAACCTCTTTAAATTACCTTGTTTGGTGAAGAAAAACAGGAATAGTCTTACTTATGCGACATAAGGCCAAATTGGTATTTTTGCTATAAAATGAATTCCTTCAGTCAAAACAAGTTCAAACTCCTTTGTCCTTCATATATATCAATTCTAAGTAGATTCCATGCATAAACCTCTTTAAATTACCTTGCTTGGGGAAGAAAAACAGGAATAGCCTTACTTTTGCGAGATAAGGCCAAATTGGTATTTTTGCTATAAAATGAAATCCTTCAGTCAAAACAAGTTCAAACTCCTTTGTCCTTCATATATACCCATTCTAAGTAGGTTCCATGCATAAACTTCTTTAAATGACCTTGTTTGAGAAAGAAAAACAGGAATAGCCATACTTTTGCGAGATAAGGCCAAATTGGTATTTTTGCTATAAAATGAATTCCTTCAGTCAAAACAAGTTCAAACTCCTTTGTCCTTCATATATATCAATTCTAAGTAGGTTCCATGTATAAAACCTCTTTAAATTACCTTGTTTGGGGAAGAAAAACAGGAATAGCCTTACTTTTGCGAGATAAGGCCAAATTGGTATTTTTGCTATAAATGAATTCCTTCAGTCAAAACAAGTTCAAACTCCTTTGTCCTTCATATATATAGATTCTATATAGGTTCCGTGTATAAAACCTCTTTAAATTACCTTGTTTGAGAAAGAAAAACAGGAATAGCCTTACTTTTGCGAGATAAGGCCAAATTGGTATTTTTGCTATAAAATGAATTCCTTCAGTCAAAACAAGTTCAAACTCCTTTGTCCTTCATATATATCAATTCTAAGTAGATTCCATGCATAAACCTCTTTAAATGACCTTGCTTGGGGAAGAAAAACAGGAATAGCCTTACTTTTGCGAGATAAGGCCAAATTGGTATTTTTGCTATAAAATGAATTCCTTCAGTCAAAACAAGTTCAAACTCCTTTTTCCTTCATATATATAGATTCTATGTAGGTTCCATGTATAAAACCTCTTTAAATTACCTTGTTTGGTGAAAAAAACAGGAATAGTCTTACCTTTGCGACATAAGGCCAAATTGGTATTTTTGCTATAAAATGAATTCCTTCAGTCAAAACAAGTTCAAACTCCTTTGTCCTTCATATATATCAATTCTAAGTAGATTCCATGCATAAACCTCTTTAAATTACCTTGCTTGGGGAAGAAAAACAGGAATAGCCTTACTTTTGCGAGATAAGGCCAAATTGGTATTTTTGCTATAAAATGAAATCCTTCAGTCAAAACAAGTTCAAACTCCTTTGTCCTTCATATATACCCATTCTAAGTAGGTTCCATGCATAAACTTCTTTAAATGACCTTGTTTGAGAAAGAAAAACAGGAATAGCCATACTTTTGCGAGATAAGGCCAAATTGGTATTTTTGCTATAAAATGAATTCCTTCAGTCAAAACAAGTTTCATCTCCTTTGTCCTTCATATATATAGATTCTATATAGGTTCCATGTATAAAACATCTTTAAATTACCTTGCTTGGTGAAGAAAAACAGGAACAGCCTTCTTTTGCGGAGTTAAGACGATATTCGGATTTTTGCTTATAAACACCAATTCCTTCAGTCAAAACAAGTTCAAACTCCTTTGTCCTTCATATATACCCATTCTAAGTAGGTTCCATGCATAAACTTCTTTAAATGACCTTGTTTGAGGAAGAAAAACAGGAAAAGCCTTACTTTTGCGAGATAAGGCCAAATTGGTATTTTTGCTATAAAATGAAATCCTTCAGTCAAAACAAGTTCAAACTCCTTTGTCCTTTATATATACCCCATTCTAAGTAGGTTCCATGCATAAACTTCTTTAATTGACCTTGTTTGAGAAAAAAAAAAGGAATAGCCTTACTTTTGCGAGATAAGGCCAAATTGGTAATTTTGCTATAAAATGAAATCCTTCAGTCAAAACAAGTTCAAACTCCTTTGTCCTTCATATATATCAATTCTAAGTAGGTTCCATGTATAAAACCTCTTTAAATTACCTTGTTTGGGGAAGAAAAACAGGAATAGCCTTACTTTTGCGAGATAAGGCCAAATTGGTATTTTTGCTATAAATGAATTCCTTCAGTCAAAACAAGTTCAAACTCCTTTGTCCTTCATATATATAGATTCTATATAGGTTCCGTGTATAAAACCTCTTTAAATTACCTTGTTTGAGAAAGAAAAAAAGGAATAGCCTTACTTTTGCGAGATAAGGCCAAATTGGTATTTTTGCTATAAAATGAATTCCTTCAGTCAAAACAAGTTCAAACTCATTTGTACTTCATATATATACATTCTAAGTAGGTCCCATGCATAAACCTCTTTAAATGACCTTGTCTGAGGAAGAAAAACAGGAAAAGCCTTACTTTTGCGAGATAAGGCCAAATTGGTATTTTTGCTATAAAATGAATTCCTTCAGTCAAAACAAGTTCAAACTCCTTTGTCCTTCATATATATAGATTCTATATAGGTTCCATGTATAACACTTCTTTAAATTACCTTGTTTGGTGAAGAAAAACAGGAATAGTCTTACTTTTGCGAGATAAGGCCAAATTGGTATTTTTGCTATAAAATGAAGTCCTTCAGTCAAAACAAGTTCAAACTCCTTTGTCCTTCATATATATAGATTCCATATAGGTTCCATGTATAACACCTCTTTAAATTACCTTGTTTGGTGAAGAAAAACAGGAATAGTCTTACTTTTGCGAAATAAGGCAAAATTGGTATTTTTGCTATAAAATGAATTCCTTCAGTCAAAACAAGTTCAAACTCCTTTGTCCTTCATATATATACATTCTAAGTAGGTTCCATGCATAAACCTCTTTAAATAACCTTGTATGCGAAAGAAACACAGGAATAGCCTTCTTTTGCGGAGTTAAGACGATTTTCGGATTTTTGCTTATAAACACCAATTCCTTCAGTCAAAACAAGTTCAAACTCCTTTGTCCTTCATATATATCAATTCTAAGTAGGTTCCATGTATAAAACCTCTTTAAATCACCTTGTTTGTGGAAGAAAAACAGGAATAGCCTTACTTTTGCGAGATAAGGCCAAATTGGTATTTTTGCTATAAAATGAATTCCTTCAGTCAAAACAAGTTCAAACTCCTTTTTCCTTCATACATATAGATTCTATGTAGGTTCCATGTATAAAACCTCTTTAAATTACCTTGTTTGGTGAAGAAAAACAGGAATAGTCTTACTTTTGCGACATAAGGCCAAATTGGTATTTTTGCTATAAAATGAATTCCTTCAGTCAAAACAAGTTCAAACTCCTTTGTCCTTCATATATATCAATTCTAAGTAGATTCCATGCATAAACCTCTTTAAATTACCTTGCTTGGGGAAGAAAAACAGGAATAGCCTTACTTTTGCGAGATAAGGCCAAATTGGTATTTTTGCTATAAAATGAAATCCTTCAGTCAAAACAAGTTCAAACTCCTTTGTCCTTCATATATACCCATTCTAAGTAGGTTCCATGCATAAACTTCTTTAAATGACCTTGTTTGAGAAAGAAAAACAGGAATAGCCATACTTTTGCGAGATAAGGCCAAATTGGTATTTTTGCTATAAAATGAATTCCTTCAGTCAAAACAAGTTCAAACTCCTTTGTCCTTCATATATATCAATTCTAAGTAGGTTCCATGTATAAAACCTCTTTAAATTACCTTGTTTGGGGAAGAAAAACAGGAATAGCCTTACTTTTGCGAGATAAGGCCAAATTGGTATTTTTGCTATAAATGAATTCCTTCAGTCAAAACAAGTTCAAACTCCTTTGTCCTTCATATATATAGATTCTATATAGGTTCCGTGTATAAAACCTCTTTAAATTACCTTGTTTGAGAAAGAAAAAAAGGAATAGCCTTACTTTTGCGAGATAAGGCCAAATTGGTATTTTTGCTATAAAATGAATTCCTTCAGTCAAAACAAGTTCAAACTCATTTGTACTTCATATATATACATTCTAAGTAGGTCCCATGCATAAACCTCTTTAAATGACCTTGTCTGAGGAAGAAAAACAGGAAAAGCCTTACTTTTGCGAGATAAGGCCAAATTGGTATTTTTGCTATAAAATGAATTCCTTCAGTCAAAACAAGTTCAAACTCCTTTGTCCTTCATATATATAGATTCCATATAGGTTCCATGTATAACACCTCTTTAAATTACCTTGTTTGGTGAAGAAAAACAGGAATAGTCTTACTTTTGCGAAATAAGGCAAAATTGGTATTTTTGCTATAAAATGAATTCCTTCAGTCAAAACAAGTTCAAATTCCTTTGTCCTTCATATATATCAATTCTAAGTAGATTCCATGCATAAACCTCTTTAAATTACCTTGCTTGGGGAAGAAAAACAGGAAAAGACTTACTTTTGCGAGATAAGGCCAAATTGGTATTTTTGCTATAAAATGAAATCCTTCAGTCAAAACAAGTTCAAACTCCTTTGTCCTTCATATATATCAATTCTAAGTAGGTTCCATGCATAAACCTCTTTAAATGACCTTGTATGCGAAAGAAACACAGGAATAGCCTTCTTTTGCGGAGTTAAGACGATATTCGGATTTTTGCTTATAAACACCAATTCCTTCAGTCAAAACAAGTTCAAACTCCTTTGTCCTTCATATATATCAATTCTAAGTAGGTTCCATGTATAAAACCTCTTTAAATCACCTTGTTTGTGGAAGAAAAACAGGAATAGCCTTACTTTTGCGAGATAAGGCCAAATTGGTATTTTTGCTATAAAATGAATTCCTTCAGTCAAAACAAGTTCAAACTCCTTTTTCCTTCATACATATAGATTCTATGTAGGTTCCATGTATAAAACCTCTTTAAATTACCTTGTTTGGTGAAGAAAAACAGGAATAGTCTTACTTTTGCGACATAAGGCCAAATTGGTATTTTTGCTATAAAATGAATTCCTTCAGTCAAAACAAGTTCAAACTCCTTTGTCCTTCATATATATCAATTCTAAGTAGATTCCATGCATAAACCTCTTTAAATTACCTTGCTTGGGGAAGAAAAACAGGAATAGCCTTACTTTTGCGAGATAAGGCCAAATTGGTATTTTTGCTATAAAATGAAATCCTTCAGTCAAAACAAGTTCAAACTCCTTTGTCCTTCATATATACCCATTCTAAGTAGGTTCCATGCATAAACTTCTTTAAATGACCTTGTTTGAGAAAGAAAAACAGGAATAGCCATACTTTTGCGAGATAAGGCCAAATTGGTATTTTTGCTATAAAATGAATTCCTTCAGTCAAAACAAGTTCAAACTCCTTTGTCCTTCATATATATCAATTCTAAGTAGATTCCATGCATAAACCTCTTTAAATTACCTTGTTTGGGGAAGAAAAACAGGAATAGCCTTACTTTTGCGAGATAAGGCCAAATTGGTATTTTTGCTATAAAATGAAATCCTTCAGTCAAAACAAGTTCAAACTCCTTTGTCCTTCATATATACCCATTCTAAGTAGGTTCCATGCATAAACTTCTTTAAATGACCTTGTTTGAGAAAGAAAAACAGGAATAGCCATACTTTTGCGAGATAAGGCCAAATTGGTATTTTTGCTATAAAATGAATTCCTTCAGTCAAAACAAGTTCAAACTCCTTTGTCCTTCATATATATCAATTCTAAGTAGATTCCATGCATAAACCTCTTTAAATTACCTTGTTTGGGGAAGAAAAACAGGAATAGCCTTACTTTTGCGAGATAAGAACAAATTGGAATTTTTGCTATAAAATGAAATGCTTCAGTCAAAACAAGTTCAAACTCCTTTGTCCTTCATATATATAGATTCTATATAGGTTCCATGTATAAAACCTCTTTAAATTACCTTGTTTGGTGAAGAAAAACAGGAACAGCCTTCTTTTGCGGAGTTAAGACGATATTCGGATTTTTGCTTATAAACACCAATTCCTTCAGTCAAAACAAGTTCAAACTCCTTTGTCCTTCATATATACCCATTCTAAGTAGGTTCCATGCATAAACATCTTTAAATGACCTTGTATGCGAAGAAACACAGGAATAGCCTTACTTTTGCGGAGTTAAGACGATATTCGGATTTTTGCTTATAAACACCAATTCCTTCAGTCAAAACAAGTTCAAACTCCTTTGTCCCTCATATATATCAATTCTAAGTAGGTTCCATGCATAAACTTCTTTAAATGACCTTGTTTGAGAAAAAAAAACAGGAATAGCCTTACTTTTGCGAGATAAGGCCAAATTGGTATTTTTGTTATAAAATGAATTCCTTCAGTCAAAACAAGTTCAAACTCATTTGTCCTTCATATATATACATTCTAAGTAGGTCCCATGCATAAACCTCTTTAAATGACCTTGTTTGAGGAAGAAAAACAGGAAAAGCCTTACTTTTGCGAGATAAGGCCAAATTGGTATTTTTGCTATAAAATGAAATCCTTCAGTCAAAACAAGTTCAATCTCCTTTGTCCTTCATATATATAGATTCTATATAGGTTCCATGTATAAAACCTCTTTAAATTACCTTGTTTGGTGAAGAAAAACAGGAATAGTCTTACTTTTGCGAGATAAGGCCAAATTGGTATTTTTGCTATAAAATGAATTCCTTCAGTCAAAACAAGTTCAAACTCCTTTGTCCTTCAAATATATAAATTCTAAGTAGGTTCCATGCATAAACCTCTTTAAATGACCTTGTTTGAGGAAGAAAAAAAGGAAAAGCCTTACTTTTGCGAGATAAGGCCAAATTGGTATTTTTGCTATAAAATGAAATCCTTCAGTGAAAACAAGTTCAAACTCCTTTGTCCTTCATATATATCAATTCTAAGTCGGTTCCATGTATAAAACCTCTTTAAATTACCTTGTTTGGGGAAGAAAAACAGGACTAGTCTTACTTTTGCGAGATAAGGCCAAATTGATATTTTTGCTATAAAAGGAATTCCTTCAGTCAAAACAAGTTCAAACTCCTTTGTCCTTCATATATATAGATTCTATATAGGTTCCATGTATAAAACCTCTTTAAATTACCTTGTTTGGGGAAGAAAAACAGGAATAGTCTTACTTTTGCGAGATAAGGCCAAATTGGAATTTTTGCTATAAAATGAAATGCTTCAGTCAAAACAAGTTCAAACTCCTTTGTCCTTCATATATATAGATTCTATATAGGTTCCATGTATAAAATCTCTTTAAATTACCTTGTTTGGTGAAGAAAAACAGGAATAGTCTTACTTTTGCGAGATAAGGCCAAATTGGTATTTTTGCTATAAAATGAATTCCTTCAGTCAAAACAAGTTCAAACTCCTTTTTCCTTCATACATATAGATTCTATGTAGGTTCCATGTATAAAACCTCTTTAAATTACCTTGTTTGGTGAAGAAAAACAGGAATAGTCTTACTTTTGCGACATAAGGCCAAATTGGTATTTTTGCTATAAAATGAATTCCTTCAGTCAAAACAAGTTCAAACTCCTTTGTCCTTCATATATATCAATTCTAAGTAGATTCCATGCATAAACCTCTTTAAATTACCTTGCTTGGGGAAGAAAAACAGGAATAGCCTTACTTTTGCGAGATAAGGCCAAATTGGTATTTTTGCTATAAAATGAAATCCTTCAGTCAAAACAAGTTCAAACTCCTTTGTCCTTCATATATAACCATTCTAAGTAGGTTCCATGCATAAACTTCTTTAAATGACCTTGTTTGAGAAAGAAAAACAGGAATAGCCATACTTTTGCGAGATAAGGCCAAATTGGTATTTTTGCTATAAAATGAATTCCTTCAGTCAAAACAAGTTCAAACTCCTTTGTCCTTCATATATATCAATTCTAAGTAGATTCCATGCATAAACCTCTTTAAATTACCTTGTTTGGGGAAGAAAAACAGGAATAGCCTTACTTTTGCGAGATAAGGCCAAATTGGTATTTTTGCTATAAAATGAAATCCTTCAGTCAAAACAAGTTCAAACTCCTTTGTCCTTCATATATACCCATTCTAAGTAGGTTCCATGCATAAACTTCTTTAAATGACCTTGTTTGAGAAAGAAAAACAGGAATAGCCATACTTTTGAGAGATAAGGCCAAATTGGTATTTTTGCTATAAAATGAATTCCTTCAGTCAAAACAAGTTCAAACTCCTTTGTCCTTCATATATATCAATTCTAAGTAGATTCCATGCATAAACCTCTTTAAATTACCTTGTTTGGGGAAGAAAAACAGGAATAGCCTTACTTTTGCGAGATAAGAACAAATTGGAATTTTTGCTATAAAATGAAATGCTTCAGTCAAAACAAGTTCAAACTCCTTTGTCCTTCATATATATAGATTCTATATAGGTTCCATGTATAAAACCTCTTTAAATTACCTTGTTTGGTGAAGAAAAACAGGAACAGCCTTCTTTTGCGGAGTTAAGACGATATTCGGATTTTTGCTTATAAACACCAATTCCTTCAGTCAAAACAAGTTCAAACTCCTTTGTCCTTCATATATACCCATTCTAAGTAGGTTCCATGCATAAACATCTTTAAATGACCTTGTATGCGAAGAAACACAGGAATAGCCTTACTTTTGCGGAGTTAAGACGATATTCGGATTTTTGCTTATAAACACCAATTCCTTCAGTCAAAACAAGTTCAAACTCCTTTGTCCCTCATATATATCAATTCTAAGTAGGTTCCATGCATAAACTTCTTTAAATGACCTTGTTTGAGAAAAAAAAACAGGAATAGCCTTACTTTTGCGAGATAAGGCCAAATTGGTATTTTTGTTATAAAATGAATTCCTTCAGTCAAAACAAGTTCAAACTCATTTGTCCTTCATATATATACATTCTAAGTAGGTCCCATGCATAAACCTCTTTAAATGACCTTGTTTGAGGAAGAAAAACAGGAAAAGCCTTACTTTTGCGAGATAAGGCCAAATTGGTATTTTTGCTATAAAATGAAATCCTTCAGTCAAAACAAGTTCAATCTCCTTTGTCCTTCATATATATAGATTCTATATAGGTTCCATGTATAAAACCTCTTTAAATTACCTTGTTTGGTGAAGAAAAACAGGAATAGTCTTACTTTTGCGAGATAAGGCCAAATTGGTATTTTTGCTATAAAATGAATTCCTTCAGTCAAAACAAGTTCAAACTCCTTTGTCCTTCAAATATATAAATTCTAAGTAGGTTCCATGCATAAACCTCTTTAAATGACCTTGTTTGAGGAAGAAAAAAAGGAAAAGCCTTACTTTTGCGAGATAAGGCCAAATTGGTATTTTTGCTATAAAATGAAATCCTTCAGTGAAAACAAGTTCAAACTCCTTTGTCCTTCATATATATCAATTCTAAGTCGGTTCCATGTATAAAACCTCTTTAAATTACCTTGTTTGGGGAAGAAAAACAGGACTAGTCTTACTTTTGCGAGATAAGGCCAAATTGATATTTTTGCTATAAAAGGAATTCCTTCAGTCAAAACAAGTTCAAACTCCTTTGTCCTTCATATATATAGATTCTATATAGGTTCCATGTATAAAACCTCTTTAAATTACCTTGTTTGGGGAAGAAAAACAGGAATAGTCTTACTTTTGCGAGATAAGGCCAAATTGGAATTTTTGCTATAAAATGAAATGCTTCAGTCAAAACAAGTTCAAACTCCTTTGTCCTTCATATATATAGATTTTATATAGGTTCCATGTATAAAATCTCTTTAAATTACCTTGTTTGGTGAAGAAAAACAGGAATAGTCTTACTTTTGCGAGATAAGGCCAAATTGGTATTTTTGCTATAAAATGAATTCCTTCAGTCAAAACAAGTTCAAATTCCTTTGTCCTTCATTCATATCAATTCTAAGTAGATTCCATGCATAAACCTCTTTAAATTACCTTGCTTGGGGAAGAAAAACAGGAATAGCCTTACTTTTGCGAGATAAGGCCAAATTGGTATTTTTGCTATAAAATGAAATCCTTCAGTCAAAACAAGTTCAAACTCCTTTGTCCTTCATATATACCCATTCTAAGTAGGTTCCATGCATAAACTTCTTTAAATGACCTTGTTTGAGAAAGAAAAACAGGAATAGCCATACTTTTGCGAGATAAGGCCAAATTGGTATTTTTGCTATAAAATGAAATCCTTCAGTCAAAACAAGTTCAAACTCCTTTGTCCTTCATATATATCAATTCTAAGTCGGTTCCATGTATAAAACCTCTTTAAATTACCTTCTTTGGGGAAGAAAAACAGGACTAGTCTTACTTTTGCGAGATAAGGCCAAATTGATATTTTTGCTATAAAAGGAATTCCTTCAGTCAAAACAAGTTCAAACTCCTTTGTCCTTCATATATATCAATTCTAAGTAGGTTCCATGTATAAAACCTCTTTAAATTACCTTGTTTGTTGAAGAAAAACAGGAATAGCCTTACTTTTGCGAGATAAGGCCAAATTGGTATTTTTGCTATAAAATGAAATCCTTCAGTCAAAACAAGTTCAAACTCCTTTGTCCTTCATATATATCAATTCTAAGTAGATTCCATACATAAACCTCTTTAAATGAACTTGTTTGAGGAAGAAAAACAGGAAAAGCCTTACTTTTGCGGAGTTAAGGCCAAATTGGTATTTTTGCTATAAAATGAATTCCTTCAGTCAAAACAAGTTCAAACTCCTTTGTCCTTCATTCATATCAATTCTAAATAGATTCCATGCATAGACCTCTTTAAATTACCTTGCTTGGGAAGAAAAACCGGAATAGACTTACTTTTGCGAGATAAGGCCAAATTGGTATTTTTGCTATAAAATGAAATCCTTCAGTCAAAACAAGTTCAAACTCCTTTGTCCTTCATATATATCAATTCTAAGTAGGTTCCATGCATAAACCTCTTTAAATGACCTTGTATGCGAAAGAAACACAGGAATAGCCTTCTTTTGCGGAGTTAAGACGATATTCGGATTTTTGCTTATAAACACCAATTCCTTCAGTCAAAACAAGTTCAAACTCCTTTGTCCTTCATATATACCCATTCTAAGTAGGTTCCATGCATAAACTTCTTTAAATGACCTTGTTTGCGGAAGAAAAACAGGAAAAGCCTTACTTTTGCGAGATAAGGCCAAATTGGTATTTTTGCTATAAAATGAATTCCTTCAGTCAAAACAAGTTCAAACTCCTTTGTCCTTCATATATATCAATTCTAAGTAGATTCCATGCATAAACCTCTTTAAATTACCTTGCTTGGGGAAGAAAAACAGGAATAGACTTACTTTTGCGAGATAAGGCCAAATTGGTATTTTTGCTATAAAATGAAATCCTTCAGTCAAAACAAGTTCAAATTCCTTTGTCCTTCATTCATATCAATTCTAAGTAGATTCCATGCATAAACCTCTTTAAATTACCTTGCTTGGGGAAGAAAAACAGGAATAGCCTTACTTTTGCGAGATAAGGCCAAATTGGTATTTTTGCCATAAAATGAAATCCTTCAGTCAAAACAAGTTCAAACTCCTTTGTCCTTCATATATACCCATTCTAAGTAGGTTCCATGCATAAACTTCTTTAAATTACCTTGATTGGGGAAGAAAAACAGGAATAGCCTTACTTTTGCGAGATAAGGCCAAATTGGTATTTTTGCTATAAAATGAAATCCTTCAGTCAAAACAAGTTCAAACTCCTTTGTCCTTCATATATATCAATTCTAAGTAGGTTCCATGTATAAAACTTCTGTAAATTACCTTGTTTGGGGAAGAAAAACAGGAATAGCCTTACTTTTGCGAGATAAGGCCAAATTGGTATTTTTGCTATAAAATGAATTCCTTCAGTCAAAACAAGTTCAAACTCCTTTGTCCTTCATATATATAGATTCTATATAGGTTCCATGTATAAAACCTCTTTAAATTACCTTGTTTGGGGAAGAAAAACAGGAATAGCCTTACTTTTGCGAGATAAGAACAAATTGGAATTTTTGCTATAAAATGAAATCCTTCAGTCAAAACAAGTTCAAACTCCTTTGTCCTTCATATATATAGATTCTATATAGGTTCCATGTATAAAACCTCTTTAAATTACCTTGTTTGGTGAAGAAAAACAGGAATAGCCTTACTTTTGCGAGATAAGGCCAAATTTGTATTTTTGCTATAAAATGAATTCCTTCAGTCAAAACAAGTTCAAATTCCTTTGTCCTTCATTCATATCAATTCTAAGTAGATTCCATGCATAAACCTCTTTAAATTACCTTGCTTGGGGAAGAAAAACAGGAATAGACTTACTTTTGCGAGATAAGGCCAAATTGGTATTTTTGCTATAAAATGAAATCCTTCAGTCAAAACAAGTTCAAATTCCTTTGTCCTTCATTCATATCAATTCTAAGTAGATTCCATGCATAAACCTCTTTAAATTACCTTGCTTGGGGAAGAAAAACAGGAATAGACTTACTTTTGCGAGATAAGGCCAAATTGGTATTTTTGCTATAAAATGAAATCCTTCAGTCAAAACAAGTTTAAACTCCTTTGTCCTTCATATATATCAATTCTAAGTAGGTTCCATGCATAAACCTCTTTAAATGACCTTGTATGCGAAAGAAACACAGGAATAGCCTTCTTTTGCGGAGTTAAGACGATATTCGGATTTTTGCTTATAAACACCAATTCCTTCAGTCAAAACAAGTTAAAACTCCTTTGTCCTTCATATATATCAATTCTAAGTAGGTTCCATGTATAAAACCTCTTTAAATTACCTTGTTTGTGGAAGAAAAACAGGAATAGCCTTACTTTTGCGAGTTAAAGCCAAATTGGTATTTTTGCAATAAAATGAATTCCTTCAGTCAAAACAAGTTCAAACTCCTTTGTCCTTCATATATGTCAATTCTAAGTAGATTCCATACATAAACCTCTTTAAATGAACTTGTTTGAGGAAGAAAAACAGGAAAAGCCTTACTTTTGCGGAGTTAAGGCCAAATTGGTATTTTTGCTATAAAATGAATTCCTTCAGTCAAAACAAGTTCAAACTAATTTGTCCTACATATATATCAATTCTAAGTAGGTTCCATGCATAAACCTCTTTAAATGACCTTGTATGAGAAAGTAAAACAGGAATAGCCTTCTTTTGCGGAATTAAGACGAAATTCGGATTTTTGCTTCTAAACACCAATTCCTTCAGTCAAAACAAGTTCAAACTAATTTGTCCTTCACATATATGAATTCTAAGTAGGTTCCATGCATAAACCTCTTTAAATGACCTTGTTTGAGAAAGAAAAACAGGAATAGCCTTACTTTTGCGAGTTAAAGCCAAATTGGTATTTTTGCAATAAAATGAATTCCTTCAGTCAAAACAAGTTCAAACTAATTGTCCTTCATATATATCAATTCTAAGTAGGTTCCATGCATAAACCTCTTTAAATGACCTTGTTTGAGAAAGAAAAACAGGAATAGCCTTCTTTTGGGGAGTTAAGGCCAAATTGGTATTTTTGCTATAAAATGAAATCCTTCAGTGAAAACAAGTTCAAACTCCTTTGTCCTTCATATATATCAATTCTAAGTCGGTTCCATGTATAAAACCTCTTTAAATTACCTTGTTTGGGGAAGAAAAACAGGACTAGTCTTACTTTTGCGAGATAAGGCCAAATTGGAATTTTTGCTATAAAATGAAATGCTTCAGTCAAAACAAGTTCAAACTCCTTTGTCCTTCATATATATAGATTCTATATAGGTTCCATGTATAAAATCTCTTTAAATTACCTTGTTTGGTGAAGGAAAACAGGAATAGTCTTACTTTTGCGAGATAAGGCCAAATTGGTATTTTTGCTATAAAATGAATTCCTTCAGTCAAAACAAGTTCAAATTCCTTTGTCCTTCATTCATATCAATTCTAAGTAGATTCCATGCATAAACCTCTTTAAATTACCTTGCTTGGGGAAGAAAAACAGGAATAGCCTTACTTTTGCGAGATAAGGCCAAATTGGTATTTTTGCTATAAAATGAAATCCTTCAGTCAAAACAAGTTCAAACTCCTTTGTCCTTCATATATACCCATTCTAAGTAGGTTCCATGCATAAACTTCTTTAAATGACCTTGTTTGAGAAAGAAAAACAGGAATAGCCATACTTTTGCGAGATAAGGCCAAATTGATATTTTTGCTATAAAAGGAATTCCTTCAGTCAAAACAAGTTCAAACTCCTTTGTCCTTCATATATATAGATTCTATATAGGTTCCATGTATAAAACCTCTTTAAATTACCTTGTTTGGGGAAGAAAAACAGGAATAGTCTTACTTTTGCGAGATAAGGCCAAATTGGAATTTTTGCTATAAAATGAAATGCTTCAGTCAAAACAAGTTCAAACTCCTTTGTCCTTCATATATATAGATTTTATATAGGTTCCATGTATAAAATCTCTTTAAATTACCTTGTTTGGTGAAGAAAAACAGGAATAGTCTTACTTTTGCGAGATAAGGCCAAATTGGTATTTTTGCTATAAAATGAATTCCTTCAGTCAAAACAAGTTCAAATTCCTTTGTCCTTCATTCATATCAATTCTAAGTAGATTCCATGCATAAACCTCTTTAAATTACCTTGCTTGGGGAAGAAAAACAGGAATAGCCTTACTTTTGCGAGATAAGGCCAAATTGGTATTTTTGCTATAAAATGAAATCCTTCAGTCAAAACAAGTTCAAACTCCTTTGTCCTTCATATATACCCATTCTAAGTAGGTTCCATGCATAAACTTCTTTAAATGACCTTGTTTGAGAAAGAAAAACAGGAATAGCCATACTTTTGCGAGATAAGGCCAAATTGGTATTTTTGCTATAAAATGAAATCCTTCAGTCAAAACAAGTTCAAACTCCTTTGTCCTTCATATATATCAATTCTAAGTCGGTTCCATGTATAAAACCTCTTTAAATTACCTTCTTTGGGGAAGAAAAACAGGACTAGTCTTACTTTTGCGAGATAAGGCCAAATTGATATTTTTGCTATAAAAGGAATTCCTTCAGTCAAAACAAGTTCAAACTCCTTTGTCCTTCATATATATCAATTCTAAGTAGGTTCCATGTATAAAACCTCTTTAAATTACCTTGTTTGTTGAAGAAAAACAGGAATAGCCTTACTTTTGCGAGATAAGGCCAAATTGGTATTTTTGCTATAAAATGAAATCCTTCAGTCAAAACAAGTTCAAACTCCTTTGTCCTTCATATATATCAATTCTAAGTAGATTCCATACATAAACCTCTTTAAATGAACTTGTTTGAGGAAGAAAAACAGGAAAAGCCTTACTTTTGCGGAGTTAAGGCCAAATTGGTATTTTTGCTATAAAATGAATTCCTTCAGTCAAAACAAGTTCAAACTCCTTTGTCCTTCATTCATATCAATTCTAAATAGATTCCATGCATAGACCTCTTTAAATTACCTTGCTTGGGGAAGAAAAACCGGAATAGACTTACTTTTGCGAGATAAGGCCAAATTGGTATTTTTGCTATAAAATGAAATCCTTCAGTCAAAACAAGTTCAAACTCCTTTGTCCTTCATATATATCAATTCTAAGTAGGTTCCATGCATAAACCTCTTTAAATGACCTTGTATGCGAAAGAAACACAGGAATAGCCTTCTTTTGCGGAGTTAAGACGATATTCGGATTTTTGCTTATAAACACCAATTCCTTCAGTCAAAACAAGTTCAAACTCCTTTGTCCTTCATATATACCCATTCTAAGTAGGTTCCATGCATAAACTTCTTTAAATGACCTTGTTTGCGGAAGAAAAACAGGAAAAGCCTTACTTTTGCGAGATAAGGCCAAATTGGTATTTTTGCTATAAAATGAATTCCTTCAGTCAAAACAAGTTCAAACTCCTTTGTCCTTCATATATATCAATTCTAAGTAGATTCCATGCATAAACCTCTTTAAATTACCTTGCTTGGGGAAGAAAAACAGGAATAGACTTACTTTTGCGAGATAAGGCCAAATTGGTATTTTTGCTATAAAATGAAATCCTTCAGTCAAAACAAGTTCAAATTCCTTTGTCCTTCATTCATATCAATTCTAAGTAGATTCCATGCATAAACCTCTTTAAATTACCTTGCTTGGGGAAGAAAAACAGGAATAGCCTTACTTTTGCGAGATAAGGCCAAATTGGTATTTTTGCCATAAAATGAAATCCTTCAGTCAAAACAAGTTCAAACTCCTTTGTCCTTCATATATACCCATTCTAAGTAGGTTCCATGCATAAACTTCTTTAAATTACCTTGATTGGGGAAGAAAAACAGGAATAGCCTTACTTTTGCGAGATAAGGCCAAATTGGTATTTTTGCTATAAAATGAAATCCTTCAGTCAAAACAAGTTCAAACTCCTTTGTCCTTCATATATATCAATTCTAAGTAGGTTCCATGTATAAAACTTCTGTAAATTACCTTGTTTGGGGAAGAAAAACAGGAATAGCCTTACTTTTGCGAGATAAGGCCAAATTGGTATTTTTGCTATAAAATGAATTCCTTCAGTCAAAACAAGTTCAAACTCCTTTGTCCTTCATATATATAGATTCTATATAGGTTCCATGTATAAAACCTCTTTAAATTACCTTGTTTGGGGAAGAAAAACAGGAATAGCCTTACTTTTGCGAGATAAGAACAAATTGGAATTTTTGCTATAAAATGAAATCCTTCAGTCAAAACAAGTTCAAACTCCTTTGTCCTTCATATATATAGATTCTATATAGGTTCCATGTATAAAACCTCTTTAAATTACCTTGTTTGGTGAAGAAAAACAGGAATAGCCTTACTTTTGCGAGATAAGGCCAAATTTGTATTTTTGCTATAAAATGAATTCCTTCAGTCAAAACAAGTTCAAATTCCTTTGTCCTTCATTCATATCAATTCTAAGTAGATTCCATGCATAAACCTCTTTAAATTACCTTGCTTGGGGAAGAAAAACAGGAATAGACTTACTTTTGCGAGATAAGGCCAAATTGGTATTTTTGCTATAAAATGAAATCCTTCAGTCAAAACAAGTTCAAATTCCTTTGTCCTTCATTCATATCAATTCTAAGTAGATTCCATGCATAAACCTCTTTAAATTACCTTGCTTGGGGAAGAAAAACAGGAATAGACTTACTTTTGCGAGATAAGGCCAAATTGGTATTTTTGCTATAAAATGAAATCCTTCAGTCAAAACAAGTTTAAACTCCTTTGTCCTTCATATATATCAATTCTAAGTAGGTTCCATGCATAAACCTCTTTAAATGACCTTGTATGCGAAAGAAACACAGGAATAGCCTTCTTTTGCGGAGTTAAGACGATATTCGGATTTTTGCTTATAAACACCAATTCCTTCAGTCAAAACAAGTTAAAACTCCTTTGTCCTTCATATATATCAATTCTAAGTAGGTTCCATGTATAAAACCTCTTTAAATTACCTTGTTTGTGGAAGAAAAACAGGAATAGCCTTACTTTTGCGAGTTAAAGCCAAATTGGTATTTTTGCAATAAAATGAATTCCTTCAGTCAAAACAAGTTCAAACTCCTTTGTCCTTCATATATGTCAATTCTAAGTAGATTCCATACATAAACCTCTTTAAATGAACTTGTTTGAGGAAGAAAAACAGGAAAAGCCTTACTTTTGCGGAGTTAAGGCCAAATTGGTATTTTTGCTATAAAATGAATTCCTTCAGTCAAAACAAGTTCAAACTAATTTGTCCTACATATATATCAATTCTAAGTAGGTTCCATGCATAAACCTCTTTAAATGACCTTGTATGAGAAAGTAAAACAGGAATAGCCTTCTTTTGCGGAATTAAGACGAAATTCGGATTTTTGCTTCTAAACACCAATTCCTTCAGTCAAAACAAGTTCAAACTAATTTGTCCTTCACATATATGAATTCTAAGTAGGTTCCATGCATAAACCTCTTTAAATGACCTTGTTTGAGAAAGAAAAACAGGAATAGCCTTACTTTTGCGAGTTAAAGCCAAATTGGTATTTTTGCAATAAAATGAATTCCTTCAGTCAAAACAAGTTCAAACTAATTGTCCTTCATATATATCAATTCTAAGTAGGTTCCATGCATAAACCTCTTTAAATGACCTTGTTTGAGAAAGAAAAACAGGAATAGCCTTCTTTTGGGGAGTTAAGGCCAAATTGGTATTTTTGCTATAAAATGAAATCCTTCAGTGAAAACAAGTTCAAACTCCTTTGTCCTTCATATATATCAATTCTAAGTCGGTTCCATGTATAAAACCTCTTTAAATTACCTTGTTTGGGGAAGAAAAACAGGACTAGTCTTACTTTTGCGAGATAAGGCCAAATTGGAATTTTTGCTATAAAATGAAATGCTTCAGTCAAAACAAGTTCAAACTCCTTTGTCCTTCATATATATAGATTCTATATAGGTTCCATGTATAAAATCTCTTTAAATTACCTTGTTTGGTGAAGGAAAACAGGAATAGTCTTACTTTTGCGAGATAAGGCCAAATTGGTATTTTTGCTATAAAATGAATTCCTTCAGTCAAAACAAGTTCAAATTCCTTTGTCCTTCATTCATATCAATTCTAAGTAGATTCCATGCATAAACCTCTTTAAATTACCTTGCTTGGGGAAGAAAAACAGGAATAGCCTTACTTTTGCGAGATAAGGCCAAATTGGTATTTTTGCTATAAAATGAAATCCTTCAGTCAAAACAAGTTCAAACTCCTTTGTCCTTCATATATACCCATTCTAAGTAGGTTCCATGCATAAACTTCTTTAAATGACCTTGTTTGAGAAAGAAAAACAGGAATAGCCATACTTTTGCGAGATAAGGCCAAATTGATATTTTTGCTATAAAAGGAATTCCTTCAGTCAAAACAAGTTCAAACTCCTTTGTCCTTCATATATATAGATTCTATATAGGTTCCATGTATAAAACCTCTTTAAATTACCTTGTTTGGGGAAGAAAAACAGGAATAGTCTTACTTTTGCGAGATAAGGCCAAATTGGAATTTTTGCTATAAAATGAAATGCTTCAGTCAAAACAAGTTCAAACTCCTTTGTCCTTCATATATATAGATTTTATATAGGTTCCATGTATAAAATCTCTTTAAATTACCTTGTTTGGTGAAGAAAAACAGGAATAGTCTTACTTTTGCGAGATAAGGCCAAATTGGTATTTTTGCTATAAAATGAATTCCTTCAGTCAAAACAAGTTCAAATTCCTTTGTCCTTCATTCATATCAATTCTAAGTAGATTCCATGCATAAACCTCTTTAAATTACCTTGCTTGGGGAAGAAAAACAGGAATAGCCTTACTTTTGCGAGATAAGGCCAAATTGGTATTTTTGCTATAAAATGAAATCCTTCAGTCAAAACAAGTTCAAACTCCTTTGTCCTTCATATATACCCATTCTAAGTAGGTTCCATGCATAAACTTCTTTAAATGACCTTGTTTGAGAAAGAAAAACAGGAATAGCCATACTTTTGCGAGATAAGGCCAAATTGGTATTTTTGCTATAAAATGAAATCCTTCAGTCAAAACAAGTTCAAACTCCTTTGTCCTTCATATATATCAATTCTAAGTCGGTTCCATGTATAAAACCTCTTTAAATTACCTTCTTTGGGGAAGAAAAACAGGACTAGTCTTACTTTTGCGAGATAAGGCCAAATTGATATTTTTGCTATAAAAGGAATTCCTTCAGTCAAAACAAGTTCAAACTCCTTTGTCCTTCATATATATCAATTCTAAGTAGGTTCCATGTATAAAACCTCTTTAAATTACCTTGTTTGTTGAAGAAAAACAGGAATAGCCTTACTTTTGCGAGATAAGGCCAAATTGGTATTTTTGCTATAAAATGAAATCCTTCAGTCAAAACAAGTTCAAACTCCTTTGTCCTTCATATATATCAATTCTAAGTAGATTCCATACATAAACCTCTTTAAATGAACTTGTTTGAGGAAGAAAAACAGGAAAAGCCTTACTTTTGCGGAGTTAAGGCCAAATTGGTATTTTTGCTATAAAATGAATTCCTTCAGTCAAAACAAGTTCAAACTCCTTTGTCCTTCATTCATATCAATTCTAAATAGATTCCATGCATAGACCTCTTTAAATTACCTTGCTTGGGGAAGAAAAACCGGAATAGACTTACTTTTGCGAGATAAGGCCAAATTGGTATTTTTGCTATAAAATGAAATCCTTCAGTCAAAACAAGTTCAAACTCCTTTGTCCTTCATATATATCAATTCTAAGTAGGTTCCATGCATAAACCTCTTTAAATGACCTTGTATGCGAAAGAAACACAGGAATAGCCTTCTTTTGCGGAGTTAAGACGATATTCGGATTTTTGCTTATAAACACCAATTCCTTCAGTCAAAACAAGTTCAAACTCCTTTGTCCTTCATATATACCCATTCTAAGTAGGTTCCATGCATAAACTTCTTTAAATGACCTTGTTTGCGGAAGAAAAACAGGAAAAGCCTTACTTTTGCGAGATAAGGCCAAATTGGTATTTTTGCTATAAAATGAATTCCTTCAGTCAAAACAAGTTCAAACTCCTTTGTCCTTCATATATATCAATTCTAAGTAGATTCCATGCATAAACCTCTTTAAATTACCTTGCTTGGGGAAGAAAAACAGGAATAGACTTACTTTTGCGAGATAAGGCCAAATTGGTATTTTTGCTATAAAATGAAATCCTTCAGTCAAAACAAGTTCAAATTCCTTTGTCCTTCATTCATATCAATTCTAAGTAGATTCCATGCATAAACCTCTTTAAATTACCTTGCTTGGGGAAGAAAAACAGGAATAGCCTTACTTTTGCGAGATAAGGCCAAATTGGTATTTTTGCCATAAAATGAAATCCTTCAGTCAAAACAAGTTCAAACTCCTTTGTCCTTCATATATACCCATTCTAAGTAGGTTCCATGCATAAACTTCTTTAAATTACCTTGATTGGGGAAGAAAAACAGGAATAGCCTTACTTTTGCGAGATAAGGCCAAATTGGTATTTTTGCTATAAAATGAAATCCTTCAGTCAAAACAAGTTCAAACTCCTTTGTCCTTCATATATATCAATTCTAAGTAGGTTCCATGTATAAAACTTCTGTAAATTACCTTGTTTGGGGAAGAAAAACAGGAATAGCCTTACTTTTGCGAGATAAGGCCAAATTGGTATTTTTGCTATAAAATGAATTCCTTCAGTCAAAACAAGTTCAAACTCCTTTGTCCTTCATATATATAGATTCTATATAGGTTCCATGTATAAAACCTCTTTAAATTACCTTGTTTGGGGAAGAAAAACAGGAATAGCCTTACTTTTGCGAGATAAGAACAAATTGGAATTTTTGCTATAAAATGAAATCCTTCAGTCAAAACAAGTTCAAACTCCTTTGTCCTTCATATATATAGATTCTATATAGGTTCCATGTATAAAACCTCTTTAAATTACCTTGTTTGGTGAAGAAAAACAGGAATAGCCTTACTTTTGCGAGATAAGGCCAAATTTGTATTTTTGCTATAAAATGAATTCCTTCAGTCAAAACAAGTTCAAATTCCTTTGTCCTTCATTCATATCAATTCTAAGTAGATTCCATGCATAAACCTCTTTAAATTACCTTGCTTGGGGAAGAAAAACAGGAATAGACTTACTTTTGCGAGATAAGGCCAAATTGGTATTTTTGCTATAAAATGAAATCCTTCAGTCAAAACAAGTTCAAATTCCTTTGTCCTTCATTCATATCAATTCTAAGTAGATTCCATGCATAAACCTCTTTAAATTACCTTGCTTGGGGAAGAAAAACAGGAATAGACTTACTTTTGCGAGATAAGGCCAAATTGGTATTTTTGCTATAAAATGAAATCCTTCAGTCAAAACAAGTTTAAACTCCTTTGTCCTTCATATATATCAATTCTAAGTAGGTTCCATGCATAAACCTCTTTAAATGACCTTGTATGCGAAAGAAACACAGGAATAGCCTTCTTTTGCGGAGTTAAGACGATATTCGGATTTTTGCTTATAAACACCAATTCCTTCAGTCAAAACAAGTTAAAACTCCTTTGTCCTTCATATATATCAATTCTAAGTAGGTTCCATGTATAAAACCTCTTTAAATTACCTTGTTTGTGGAAGAAAAACAGGAATAGCCTTACTTTTGCGAGTTAAAGCCAAATTGGTATTTTTGCAATAAAATGAATTCCTTCAGTCAAAACAAGTTCAAACTCCTTTGTCCTTCATATATGTCAATTCTAAGTAGATTCCATACATAAACCTCTTTAAATGAACTTGTTTGAGGAAGAAAAACAGGAAAAGCCTTACTTTTGCGGAGTTAAGGCCAAATTGGTATTTTTGCTATAAAATGAATTCCTTCAGTCAAAACAAGTTCAAACTAATTTGTCCTACATATATATCAATTCTAAGTAGGTTCCATGCATAAACCTCTTTAAATGACCTTGTATGAGAAAGTAAAACAGGAATAGCCTTCTTTTGCGGAATTAAGACGAAATTCGGATTTTTGCTTCTAAACACCAATTCCTTCAGTCAAAACAAGTTCAAACTAATTTGTCCTTCACATATATGAATTCTAAGTAGGTTCCATGCATAAACCTCTTTAAATGACCTTGTTTGAGAAAGAAAAACAGGAATAGCCTTACTTTTGCGAGTTAAAGCCAAATTGGTATTTTTGCAATAAAATGAATTCCTTCAGTCAAAACAAGTTCAAACTAATTGTCCTTCATATATATCAATTCTAAGTAGGTTCCATGCATAAACCTCTTTAAATGACCTTGTTTGAGAAAGAAAAACAGGAATAGCCTTCTTTTGGGGAGTTAAGGCCAAATTGGTATTTTTGCTATAAAATGAAATCCTTCAGTGAAAACAAGTTCAAACTCCTTTGTCCTTCATATATATCAATTCTAAGTCGGTTCCATGTATAAAACCTCTTTAAATTACCTTGTTTGGGGAAGAAAAACAGGACTAGTCTTACTTTTGCGAGATAAGGCCAAATTGGAATTTTTGCTATAAAATGAAATGCTTCAGTCAAAACAAGTTCAAACTCCTTTGTCCTTCATATATATAGATTCTATATAGGTTCCATGTATAAAATCTCTTTAAATTACCTTGTTTGGTGAAGGAAAACAGGAATAGTCTTACTTTTGCGAGATAAGGCCAAATTGGTATTTTTGCTATAAAATGAATTCCTTCAGTCAAAACAAGTTCAAATTCCTTTGTCCTTCATTCATATCAATTCTAAGTAGATTCCATGCATAAACCTCTTTAAATTACCTTGCTTGGGGAAGAAAAACAGGAATAGCCTTACTTTTGCGAGATAAGGCCAAATTGGTATTTTTGCTATAAAATGAAATCCTTCAGTCAAAACAAGTTCAAACTCCTTTGTCCTTCATATATACCCATTCTAAGTAGGTTCCATGCATAAACTTCTTTAAATGACCTTGTTTGAGAAAGAAAAACAGGAATAGCCATACTTTTGCGAGATAAGGCCAAATTGGTATTTTTGCTATAAAATGAATTCCTTCAGTCAAAACAAGTTCAAACTCCTTTGTCCTTCATATATATCAATTCTAAGTAGATTCCATGCATAAACCTCTTTAAATTACCTTGTTTGGGGAAGAAAAACAGGAATAGCCTTACTTTTGCGAGATAAGGCCAAATTGGTATTTTTGCTATAAAATGAAATCCTTCAGTCAAAACAAGTTCAAACTCCTTTGTCCTTCATATATACCCATTCTAAGTAGGTTCCATGCATAAACCTCTTTAAATTACCTTGTTTGGGGAAGAAAAACAGGAATAGCCTTACTTTTGCGAGATAAGAACAAATTGGAATTTTTGCTATAAAATGAAATGCTTCAGTCAAAACAAGTTCAAACTCCTTTGTCCTTCATATATATAGATTCTATATAGGTTCCATGTATAAAACCTCTTTAAATTACCTTGTTTGGTGAAGAAAAACAGGAACAGCCTTCTTTTGCGGAGTTAAGACGATATTCGGATTTTTGCTTATAAACACCAATTCCTTCAGTCAAAACAAGTTCAAACTCCTTTGTCCTTCATATATACCCATTCTAAGTAGGTTCCATGCATAAACATCTTTAAATGACCTTGTATGCGAAGAAACACAGGAATAGCCTTACTTTTGCGGAGTTAAGACGATATTCGGATTTTTGCTTATAAACACCAATTCCTTCAGTCAAAACAAGTTCAAACTCCTTTGTCCCTCATATATATCAATTCTAAGTAGGTTCCATGCATAAACTTCTTTAAATGACCTTGTTTGAGAAAAAAAAAACAGGAATAGCCTTACTTTTGCGAGATAAGGCCAAATTGGTATTTTTGTTATAAAATGAATTCCTTCAGTCAAAACAAGTTCAAACTCATTTGTCCTTCATATATATACATTCTAAGTAGGTCCCATGCATAAACCTCTTTAAATGACCTTGTTTGAGGAAGAAAAAAAGGAAAAGCCTTACTTTTGCGAGATAAGGCCAAATTGGTATTTTTGCTATAAAATGAAATCCTTCAGTCAAAACAAGTTCAAACTCCTTTGTCCTTCATATATATCAATTCTAAGTCGGTTCCATGTATAAAACCTCTTTAAATTACCTTCTTTGGGGAAGAAAAACAGGACTAGTCTTACTTTTGCGAGATAAGGCCAAATTGATATTTTTGCTATAAAAGGAATTCCTTCAGTCAAAACAAGTTCAAACTCCTTTGTCCTTCATATATATCAATTCTAAGTAGGTTCCATGTATAAAACCTCTTTAAATTACCTTGTTTGTGGAAGAAAAACAGGAATAGCCTTACTTTTGCGAGATAAGGCCAAATTGGTATTTTTGCTATAAAATGAAATCCTTCAGTCAAAACAAGTTCAAACTCCTTTGTCCTTCATATATATCAATTCTAAGTAGATTCCATACATAAACCTCTTTAAATGAACTTGTTTGAGGAAGAAAAACAGGAAAAGCCTTACTTTTGCGGAGTTAAGGCCAAATTGGTATTTTTGCTATAAAATGAATTCCTTCAGTCAAAACAAGTTCAAACTCCTTTGTCCTTCATTCATATCAATTCTAAATAGATTCCATGCATAGACCTCTTTAAATTACCTTGCTTGGGGAAGAAAAACCGGAATAGACTTACTTTTGCGAGATAAGGCCAAATTGGTATTTTTGCTATAAAATGAAATCCTTCAGTCAAAACAAGTTCAAACTCCTTTGTCCTTCATATATATCAATTCTAAGTAGGTTCCATGCATAAACCTCTTTAAATGACCTTGTATGCGAAAGAAACACAGGAATAGCCTTCTTTTGCGGAGTTAAGACGATATTCGGATTTTTGCTTATAAACACCAATTCCTTCAGTCAAAACAAGTTCAAACTCCTTTGTCCTTCATATATACCCATTCTAAGTAGGTTCCATGCATAAACTTCTTTAAATGACCTTGTTTGCGGAAGAAAAACAGGAAAAGCCTTACTTTTGCGAGATAAGGCCAAATTGGTATTTTTGCTATAAAATGAATTCCTTCAGTCAAAACAAGTTCAAACTCCTTTGTCCTTCATATATATCAATTCTAAGTAGATTCCATGCATAAACCTCTTTAAATTACCTTGCTTGGGGAAGAAAAACAGGAATAGACTTACTTTTGCGAGATAAGGCCAAATTGGTATTTTTGCTATAAAATGAAATCCTTCAGTCAAAACAAGTTCAAATTCCTTTGTCCTTCATTCATATCAATTCTAAGTAGATTCCATGCATAAACCTCTTTAAATTACCTTGCTTGGGGAAGAAAAACAGGAATAGCCTTACTTTTGCGAGATAAGGCCAAATTGGTATTTTTGCCATAAAATGAAATCCTTCAGTCAAAACAAGTTCAAACTCCTTTGTCCTTCATATATACCCATTCTAAGTAGGTTCCATGCATAAACTTCTTTAAATTACCTTGATTGGGGAAGAAAAACAGGAATAGCCTTACTTTTGCGAGATAAGGCCAAATTGGTATTTTTGCTATAAAATGAAATCCTTCAGTCAAAACAAGTTCAAACTCCTTTGTCCTTCATATATATCAATTCTAAGTAGGTTCCATGTATAAAACTTCTGTAAATTACCTTGTTTGGGGAAGAAAAACAGGAATAGCCTTACTTTTGCGAGATAAGGCCAAATTGGTATTTTTGCTATAAAATGAATTCCTTCAGTCAAAACAAGTTCAAACTCCTTTGTCCTTCATATATATAGATTCTATATAGGTTCCATGTATAAAACCTCTTTAAATTACCTTGTTTGGGGAAGAAAAACAGGAATAGCCTTACTTTTGCGAGATAAGAACAAATTGGAATTTTTGCTATAAAATGAAATCCTTCAGTCAAAACAAGTTCAAACTCCTTTGTCCTTCATATATATAGATTCTATATAGGTTCCATGTATAAAACCTCTTTAAATTACCTTGTTTGGTGAAGAAAAACAGGAATAGCCTTACTTTTGCGAGATAAGGCCAAATTTGTATTTTTGCTATAAAATGAATTCCTTCAGTCAAAACAAGTTCAAATTCCTTTGTCCTTCATTCATATCAATTCTAAGTAGATTCCATGCATAAACCTCTTTAAATTACCTTGCTTGGGGAAGAAAAACAGGAATAGACTTACTTTTGCGAGATAAGGCCAAATTGGTATTTTTGCTATAAAATGAAATCCTTCAGTCAAAACAAGTTCAAATTCCTTTGTCCTTCATTCATATCAATTCTAAGTAGATTCCATGCATAAACCTCTTTAAATTACCTTGCTTGGGGAAGAAAAACAGGAATAGACTTACTTTTGCGAGATAAGGCCAAATTGGTATTTTTGCTATAAAATGAAATCCTTCAGTCAAAACAAGTTTAAACTCCTTTGTCCTTCATATATATCAATTCTAAGTAGGTTCCATGCATAAACCTCTTTAAATGACCTTGTATGCGAAAGAAACACAGGAATAGCCTTCTTTTGCGGAGTTAAGACGATATTCGGATTTTTGCTTATAAACACCAATTCCTTCAGTCAAAACAAGTTAAAACTCCTTTGTCCTTCATATATATCAATTCTAAGTAGGTTCCATGTATAAAACCTCTTTAAATTACCTTGTTTGTGGAAGAAAAACAGGAATAGCCTTACTTTTGCGAGTTAAAGCCAAATTGGTATTTTTGCAATAAAATGAATTCCTTCAGTCAAAACAAGTTCAAACTCCTTTGTCCTTCATATATGTCAATTCTAAGTAGATTCCATACATAAACCTCTTTAAATGAACTTGTTTGAGGAAGAAAAACAGGAAAAGCCTTACTTTTGCGGAGTTAAGGCCAAATTGGTATTTTTGCTATAAAATGAATTCCTTCAGTCAAAACAAGTTCAAACTAATTTGTCCTACATATATATCAATTCTAAGTAGGTTCCATGCATAAACCTCTTTAAATGACCTTGTATGAGAAAGTAAAACAGGAATAGCCTTCTTTTGCGGAATTAAGACGAAATTCGGATTTTTGCTTCTAAACACCAATTCCTTCAGTCAAAACAAGTTCAAACTAATTTGTCCTTCACATATATGAATTCTAAGTAGGTTCCATGCATAAACCTCTTTAAATGACCTTGTTTGAGAAAGAAAAACAGGAATAGCCTTACTTTTGCGAGTTAAAGCCAAATTGGTATTTTTGCAATAAAATGAATTCCTTCAGTCAAAACAAGTTCAAACTAATTGTCCTTCATATATATCAATTCTAAGTAGGTTCCATGCATAAACCTCTTTAAATGACCTTGTTTGAGAAAGAAAAACAGGAATAGCCTTCTTTTGGGGAGTTAAGGCCAAAATGGTATTTTTGCTATAAAATGAATTCCTTCAGTCAAAACAAGTTCAAACTAATTTGTCCTACATATATATCAATTCTAAGTAGGTTCCATGCATAAACCTCTTTAAATGACCTTGTTTGAGAAAGTAAAACAGGAATAGCCTTCTTTTGCGGAATTAAGACGAAATTCGGATTTTTGCTTATAAACACCAATTCCTTCAGTCAAAACAAGTTCAAACTAATTTGTCCTTCACATATATGAATTCTAAGTAGGTTCCATGCATAAACCTCTTTAAATGACCTTGTATGAGAAAAAAAAAACAGGAATAGCCTTCTTTTGCAGAATTAAGACGAAATTCGGATTTTTGCTTATAAACACCAATTCCTTCAGTCAAAACAAGTTCAAACTAATTTGTCCTTCACATATATGAATTCTAAGTAGGTTCCATGCATAAACCTCTTTAAATGACCTTGTTTGAGAAAGAAAAACAGGAATAGCCTTACTTTTGCGAGTTAAAGCCAAATTGGTATTTTTGCTATAAAATGAATTCCTTCAGTCAAAACAAGTTCAAACTAATTTGTCCTTCATATATATCAATTCTAAGTAGGTTCCATGCATAAACCTCTTTAAATGACCTTGTTTGAGAAAAAAACAAAACAGGAATAGCCTTACTATTGCGAGTTAAAGCCAAATTGGTATTTTTGCTATAAAATGAATTCCTTCAGTCAAAACAAGTTCAAACTAATTTGTCCTTCATTTATATCAATTCTAAGCAGGTTCCATGCATAAACCTCTTTAAATGACCTTGTTTGAGAAAGAAAAACAGGAATAGCCTTCTTTTGCGGAGTTAAGGCCAAAATGGTATTTTTGCTATAAAATGAATTCCTTCAGTCAAAACAAGTTCAAACTAATTTGTCCTACATATATATCAATTCTAAGTAGGTTCCATGCATAAACCTCTTTAAATGACCTTGTATGAGAAAGTAAAACAGGAATAGCCTTCTTTTGCGGAATTAAGACGAAATTCGGATTTTTGCTTCTAAACACCAATTCCTTCAGTCAAAACAAGTTCAAACTAATTTGTCCTTCACATATATGAATTCTAAGTAGGTTCCATGCATAAACCTCTTTAAATGACCTTGTTTGAGAAAGAAAAACAGGAATAGCCTTACTTTTGCGAGTTAAAGCCAAATTGGTATTTTTGCAATAAAATGAATTCCTTCAGTCAAAACAAGTTCAAACTAATTGTCCTTCATATATATCAATTCTAAGTAGGTTCCATGCATAAACCTCTTTAAATGACCTTGTTTGAGAAAGAAAAACAGGAATAGCCTTCTTTTGGGGAGTTAAGGCCAAAATGGTATTTTTGCTATAAAATGAATTCCTTCAGTCAAAACAAGTTCAAACTAATTTGTCCTACATATATATCAATTCTAAGTAGGTTCCATGCATAAACCTCTTTAAATGACCTTGTTTGAGAAAGTAAAACAGGAATAGCCTTCTTTTGCGGAATTAAGACGAAATTCGGATTTTTGCTTATAAACACCAATTCCTTCAGTCAAAACAAGTTCAAACTAATTTGTCCTTCACATATATGAATTCTAAGTAGGTTCCATGCATAAACCTCTTTAAATGACCTTGTTTGAGAAAGAAAAACAGGAATAGCCTTACTTTTGCGAGTTAAGTCCAAATTGGTATTTGTTCTATAAAATGAATTCCTTCAGTCAAAACAAATTCAAACTAATTTGTCCTTCATATATATCAATTCTAAGTAGGTTCCATGCATAAACCTCTTTAAATGACCTTGTATGAGAAAAAAAAAACAGGAATAGCCTTCTTTTGCAGAATTAAGACGAAATTCGGATTTTTGCTTATAAACACCATTTCCTTCAGTCAAAACAAGTTCAAACTCCTATGTCCTTCATATATATCAATTCTAAGTAGGTTCCATGCATAAACCTCTTTAAATGACCTTGTTTGAGAAAGCAAAACAGGAATAGCCTTACTTTTGCGAGTTAAAGCCAAATTGGTATTTTTTCAATAAAATGAATTCCTTCAGTCAAAACAAGTTCAAACTAATTTGTCCTTCATATATATCAAT
The DNA here is from genome assembly GCF_027942865.1 of Odontesthes bonariensis. Taxonomy (NCBI): domain Eukaryota; kingdom Metazoa; phylum Chordata; class Actinopteri; order Atheriniformes; family Atherinopsidae; genus Odontesthes; species Odontesthes bonariensis. The sequence goes on from NC_134511.1 coordinate 29,518,250, forward strand.
TCTAAGTAGGTTCCATGCATAAACCTCTTTAAACGACCTTGTTTGAGGAAGAAAAACAGGAAAAGCCTTACTTTTGCGAGTTAAAGCCAAATTGGTATTTTTGCTATAAAATGAATTCCTTCAGTCAAAACAAGTTCAAACTAATTTGTCCTTCATATATAACAATTCTAAGTAGGTTCCATGCATAAACCTCTTTAAATGACCTTGTATGAGAAAGAAAAACAGGAATAGCCTTCTTTTGCGGAGTTAAGGCCAAAATGGTATTTTTGCTATAAAATTAATTCCTTCAGTCAAAGCAAGTTCAAACTAATTTGTCCTACATATATATCAATTCTAAGTAGGTTCCATGCATAAACCTCTTTAAATGACCTTGTTTGAGAAAGAAAAACAGGAATAGCCTTCTTTTGCGGAATTAAGATGAAATTAGGATTTTTGCTTATAAACACCAATTCCTTCAGTCAAAACAAGTTCAAACTCCTAAGTCCTTCATATATATCCATTTTAAGTAGGTTCCATGCATAAACCTCTTTAAATGACCTTGTTTGAGAAAGAAAAACAGGAATAGCCTTCTTTTGCGGAATTAAGACGAAATTCGGATTTTTGCTTATAAACACCAATTCCTTCAGTCAAAACAAGTTCAAACTAATTTTTCCTTCACATATATGAATTCTAAGTAGGTTCCATGCATAAACCTCTTTAAATGACCTTGTTTGAGAAAGCAAAACAGGAATAGCCTTACTTTTGCGAGTTAAAGCCAAATTGGTATTTTTGCTATAAAATGAATTCCTTCAGTCAAAACAAGTTCAAACTAATTTGTCCTTCATATATATCAATTCTAAGTAGGTTCCATGCATAAACGTCTTTAAATGACCTTGTATGAGAAACAAAAACAGGAATAGCCTTCTTTTGCGGAATTAAGACGAAATTCGGATTTTTGCTTATAAACACCAATTCCTTATGTCAAAACAAGTTAAAACTCCTATGTCCTTCATATATATCCATTTTAAGTAGGTTCCATGCATAAACCTCTTTAAATGACCTTGTTTGAGAAAGAAAAACAGGAATAGCCTTACTTTTGCGGAGTTAAAGCAAAATTGGTATTTTTGCTATAAAATGAATTCCTTCAGTCAAAACAAGTTCAAACTAATTTGTCCTTCACATATATGAATTCTAAGTAGGTGCCATGCATAAACCTCTTTAAATGACCTTGTTTGAGAAAGAAAAACAGGAATAGCCTTACTTTTGCGGAGTTAAAGCCAAATTGGTATTTTTGCTATAAAATGAATTCCTTCAGTCAAAACAAGTTCAAACTAATTTGTCCTTCATATATATCAATTCTAAGTAGATTCCATGCATAAACCTCTTTAAATGACCTTGTTTGAGAAAGCAAAACAGGAATAGCCTTACTTTTGCGAGTTAAAGCCAAATTGGTATTTTTGCTATAAAATGAATTCCTTCAGTCAAAACAAGTTCAAACTAATTTGTTCTTCATATATATCAATTCTAAGTAGGTTCCATGCATAAACCTCTTTAAATGACCTTGTATGAGAAAGAAAATCAGGAATAGCCTTCTTTTGCGGAATTAAGACGAAATTCGGATTTTTGCTTATAAACACCAATTCCTTCAGTCAAAACAAGTTCAAACTCCTATGTCCTTCATATATATCCATTGTACGTAGGTTCCATGCATAAACCTCTTTAAATGACCTTGTTTGAGAAAGAAAAACAGGAATAGCCTTCTTTTGCGGAGTGAAGGCCAAAATGGTATTTTTGCTATAAAATGAATTCCTTCAGTCAAAACAAGTTCAAACTAATTTGTCCTTCATATATATCAATTCTAAGTAGGTTCCATGCATAAACCTCTTTAAATGACCTTGTTTGAGAAAGAAAAACAGGAATAGCCTTCTTTTGCGGAGTTAAGGCCAAAATGCTATTCTTTGTATAAAATGAATTCCTTCAGTCAAATCAAGTTCAAACTAATTTGTCCTTCATATATATCAATTCTAAGTAGGTTCCATTCATAAACCTCTTTAAATGACCTTGTATGAGAAAGAAAAACAGGAATATCCTTCTTTTGCGGAATTAAGACGAAATTCGGATTTTTGCTTATAAACAAATATTCCTTCATTCAAAACAAGTTCAAACTAATTTGTCCTTTATATATATCAATTCTAAGTAGATTCCATGCATAAACCTCTTCAAATGACCTTGTTTGAGAAAGAAAAACAGGACTAGCCTTACTTTTGCGAGTTAAAGCCAAATTGGTATTTTTGCTATAAAATGAATTCCTTCAGTCAAAACAAGTTCAAACTAATTTTTCCTTCATATATATAGATTTTAAGTAGATTCCATGCATAAACCTCTTTAAATGACCTTGTATGAGATAGAAAAACAGGAATAGCCTTCTTTTGCGGAATTAAGACGAAATTCGGATTTTTGCTTATAAACACCAATTCCTTCAGTCAAAACAAGTTCAAACTCCTATGTCATTCATATATATCCATTTTAAGTAGGTTCCATGCATAAACCTCTTTAAATGACCTTGTTTGAGAAAGAAAAACAGGAATAGCCTTCTTTTGCGGAGTTAAGGCCAAAATGGTATTTTTGCTATAAAATGAATTCCTTCAGTCAAAACAAGTTCAAACTAATTTGTCCTTCATATATATCAATTCTAAGTAGGTTCCATGCATAAACCTCTTTAAATGACCTTGTATGAGAAAGAAAAACAGGAATAGCCTTCTTTTGCGGAATTAAGACGAAATTCGGATTTTTGCTTATAAACACCAATTCCTTCAGTCAAAACAAGTTCAAACTCCTATGTCCTTCATATATATCCATTTTAAGTAGATTCCATGCATATACCTCTTTAAATGACCTTGTTTGAGAAAGAAAAACAGGAATAGCCTTCTTTTGCGGAGTTAAAGCGGAACTCCGGGGCATTTGAAGCGTGTTTCCATTGCTAGAGGTTGTCAAATACTGCTAGTAGGACACAGAGAGGTCCAGATCTGTGCTCCCTGTGTGAAGATCGCTCTGTCCGCACAGCGTGTCATGCGAGGCTAATACGTGGTGGCTAAGGGGCAAGCGCTAACCCTTCCACGTAAAATAACAACTTGCACACTGCAGAAACGTCACACCACTTTATAACCCATCCGACAATAAAGTCACAAGCCTTACCATCAAAACCATATGCATGGTTCTCACATTACTGGCATGGGGACGTTACAAAACAACTTTATAAACAGCATGTAACTCACCGGCTGGTTGTAGGCTCGCGCATGTGAAAGCCCAAAAGAGTCAATGGACGATAATCCCATATACAAAACAATTATCTTCTCTAGAAAAACTGCGTTCAAGTATTTAAAACATTACAACAATACATGCCCAGTAATATTGTTGTAATGTTTTAAATACTTGAACGCAGTTTTTCTAGAGAATATAATTGTTTTGTATATGAGATTATCGTCCATCGACTCTTTTGGGCTTTCACATGCGCGAGCCTACAACCAGCCGGTGAGTTACATGCTGTTTATAAAGTTGTTTTGTAACGTCCCCATGCCAGTAATGTGAGAACCATGCATATGGTTTTGATGGTAAGGCTTGTGACTTTATTGTCGGATGGTTTATAAAGTGGTGTGACGTTTCTGCTGTGTGCAAGTTGTTGTTTTACGTGGTAGGGTTAGCGCTTGCCCCTTAGCCACCACGTATTAGCCTCGCATGACATGCTGTGCGGACAGAGCGATCTTCACACAGGGAGCACAGATCTGGACCTCTCTGTGTCCTACTAGCAGTATTTGACAACCTCTAGCAATGGAAACACGCTTCAAATGCCCCGGAGTTCCCCTTTAAGGACAAAATGGTATTTTTGCTATAAAATGAATTCCTTCAGTCAAAACAAGTTCAAACTAATTTGTCCTTCATATATATCAATTCTAAGTAGGTTCCATGCATAAACCTCTTTAAATGACCTTGTATGAGAAAGAAAAACAGGAATAGCCTTCTTTTGCGGAATTAAGACGAAATTCGGATTTTTGCTTATAAACACCAATTCCTTCAGTCAAAACAAGTTCAAACGCCTATGTCCTTCATATATATCAATTCTAAGTAGGTTCCATGCATAAACCTCTTTAAATGACCTTGTTTGAGAAAGAAAAACAGGAATAGCCTTCTTTTGCGGAGTTAAGGCAAAAATGGTATTTTTGCTATAAAATGAATTCCTTCAGTCAAAACAAGTTCAAACTAATTTGTCCTTCATATATATCAATTCTAAGTAGGTTCCATGCATAAACCTCTTTAAATGACCTTGTTTGAGAAAGAAAAACAGGAATAGCATTCTTTTGCGGAGTTAAGGCCAAAATGGTATTTTTGCTATAAAATGAATTCCTTCGGTCAAAACACGTTCAAACTAATTTGTCCTTCATATATATCACTTCTAAGTAGGTTCCATGCATAAACCTCTTTAAATGACCTTGTATGAGAAAGAAAAACAGGAATAGCCTTCTTTTGCGGAATTAAGACGAAATTCGGATTTTTGCTTATAAACAACAATTCCTTCAGTCAAAACAAGTTCAAACTCCTATGTCCTTCATATATATCCATTTTAAGTAGGTTCCATGCATAAACCTCTTTAAATGACCTTGTTTGAGAAAGCAAAACAGGAATAGCCTTACTTTTGCGAGTTAAAGCCAAATTGGTATTTTTGCTATAAAATGAATTCCTTCAGTCAAAACAAGTTCAAACTAATTTGTCCTTCATATATATCAATTCTAAGTAGGTTCCATGCATAAACCTCTTTAAATGACCTTGTAAGAGAAATAAATACAGGAATAGCCTTCTTTTGCGGAATTAAGACGAAATTCGGATTTTTGCTTATAAACACCAATTCCTTCAGTCAAAACAAGTTCAAACTAATTTGTCCTTCATATATATAAATTCTAAGTAGGTTGCATGCAAAAACCTCTTTAAATGACCTTGTATGAGAAAGAAAAACAGGAATAGCCTTCTTTTGCGGAGTCAAGGCCAAAATGGTATTTTTGCTATAAAATGAATTCCTTCAGTCAAAACAAGTTCAAACTAATTTGTCCTTCATATATATCACTTCTAAGTAGGTTTCATGCATAAACCTCTTTAAATGACCTTGTATGAGAAAGAAAAACAGGAATAGCCTTCTTCTGCAGAATTAAGATGAAATTCGGATTTTTGCTTATAAACACCAATTCCTTCAGTCAAAACAAGTTCAAACTCCTATGTCATTCATATATATCAATTCTAAGTAGGTTCCATGCATAAACCTCTTTAAATGACCTTGTATGAGAAAGAAAAACAGGAAAAGCCTTACTTTTGCGAGTTAAAGCCAAATTGGTATTTTTGCTATAAAATGAATTCCTTCAATCAAAACAAGTTCAAACTAATTTGTCCTTCATATATATCAATTCTAAGTAGGTTCAATGCATAAACCTCTTTAAATGACCTTGTATGAGAAAGAAAAACAGGAATAGCCTTACTTTTGCGAGTTAAAGCCAAATTGGTATTTTTGCTATAAAATGAATTCCTTCAGTCAAAACAAGTTCAAACTAATTTGTCCTTCATATATATCAATTCTAAGTAGGTTCCATGCATAAACCTCTTTAAATGATCATGTATGAGAAAGAAAAACAGGAATAGCCTTCTTTTGCGGAATTAAGACGAAATTCGGATTTTTGCTTATAAACACCAATTCCTTCAGTCAAAACAAGTTCAAACTCCTATGTCCTTCACAGAGATGTATAGTAACGAAGTAAAAGTAACGAAGTACTGTACTTAAGTACTAAACTGCAGTATCTGTACTTTTTTGAGTAATATTTTTTTCCTCATACTTGTACTTTTACTGCACTACATTTTTCTGATGAAATTAATACTTTTACTCCGATATATTTTTCCTGTGCTGCTTTCGTTATTCGTTACTCGTTTCTATGCCCGAGCGCTAGATGGCTCTGTCATCACCAGATATGATGGAACGTGTTCACGGTCAGTGGGCGATGCAATGGTAGGGAAATAAAAGCAGATCGCATTCTCGCGCATGTCTTTTGGCGCGGTCAGTGACGCTCAGTTGGCATTGACACTGGCATGTTGGCAAGATGGATGAGGTAGACGAGGTATCGCCATCAACATCAACGACACCAACCACCTCACATTGCGGCGAGGAGGAGGAGGATGACGGCTGCCATCCCTGGCCCTATTTAGATTCAATGTTCTCCTTTGAGGGACAAAAAGAGAATTCATTTCGTATGAAGTGTCTGCTCTGCCTGCCCAAGCCCACAGAGCTTCTGGCATTCAAAAATTCTCCTTCGAACCTGAAAAAACATATCAAGGTAAGATGAGATTTTCAAACATTTAACGGCTGGTTTTGTTGCTAGCAGTGTCAGCTGAATGTTCAGTAAAGGCTTAACCTGATGTCATATATTTTGTGGGGTTTGGCTACTGAGGTGTGTCGTGCTAATCACTGATTGATGCGCGTAGATGTTTAGTTTTTATCGTTGTGGTGCTGGCGGGTATTATATTATGGATTCATGGATTTTATGAACGAAGTGCTTGTGCCACAGTTACCGTTAAAATGTGCACAAGAGTAGACTTTACAAGTGCGCGTTGTAGCCAAATGTAACTGGCTAGTAACTAGCTAATTAGTTAACTCTAATCTAGAAGACTGTGTGACTTTGCCCAAACATGCCCCACACATTGTCGACACGCGTACGAAGCCAGTATCCGCCAGCACAGCCTTTTAATTTCACAAAGTGCGCATAGTAAATTCAATACAACTACGGTACAATGGTTATGTTTAGTACTTTTTAAAAATTTAGTTTCATGTCTTTGTTTGAACTGGCAGCGAGCGATGTGACGATGCCGCCAGCCACCTGATAGTTTTTTCAAGAAAAGTTCGGTTTGGTAGACCAGAGGACATTTGGACGAATTGGGTGGTGTGCATTTGTCAGTTATGGATAAACATGGGTGAAATTTTACAATCGTTGTGAAACATTACTAACATATAAACAAAGTGCCCTATTTACAAGTTATTTATCCTGCTTTGCTATGAGCCCAGGAATGAGCCACGGAGAAATATTGGCCTTCATAATGACAGTCAGACCTATGGTCTCAGTGTTTTATCATTCACATTTTCACCCTGATATCTCTCTTTGAAATGACAAATGCATGTCACTGCTTTTCCCACTTTCCAAGAGGATGGTGTTAAGCCATTTCAAAGCAGTTAACTAAAATGATGGTCAGGGCAATTGTGAATAGCTTTATCTGATTTATTTGTCTTATTAACTTATAGCCATATTCCGCTTCCCTGCTAATTGTTGTGTTGAGGAAATAATTATGTAATACTAAAACCAAAATGTTTTTTTTTTTCTTTGTTTCAGAGCAAGCATGGCAGCCATTTGAAACGATACGAGGACCTCACAACCCTGAAACGGAAGAGGAAGGTTGCTGTTCCCTCTCCCTCCGTTAAGCAGCCCACATTGACAAAGAACTTTGTGGTGTCACACAAAGGTCTCGACAAAGCCATTGTTAAATTCGTGGTCCAAGGACTTCAGCCTTTTAGCCTGGTTGAACAACAGCCTTTCCGAGACCTTCTAAGTGACCTAGTGCCCAATGCAAAAATAATGTCTCGCGTAACACTCGTGTCGAAGATTGATGATGCTGCCAAACAAATGAAGCACAAAATAATAGAGGCCATGAAATCGGTGGACCACATTGCAACCACCACCGACTGCTGGTCAGCCAGGCGACGAAGCTTCCTTGGTGTCACAGCCCATTGGCTAGACCCTGAAACCTTTACAAGAGTCTCAGTGGCCCTGGCCTGTAGAAGGTTAAGAGGCTCTCACACATTTGACCTTCTTGCAAATGCGCTCAATGATGTACACGCTGAATTCGAAATTGTGGAAAGATAGTTGCAACTACCACAGACAACGGCTCCAACTTCGTCAAAGCCTTCAAAGTCTTCGGTGAAGACGAAAATAACAATGTTGGTGGTGCTGACGCTGAGGAGGAAGAGGGTGAAGACGAGGAGGAGGTAGAGTTTGTGGATGTGTCTTCTCTTCTGGATGAGGATGATGGCTTTCAGTTTCAGCTCCCAAAGCACCAGCGCTGCGCATGTCACATCCTTAACCTAATTGCGACTACAGATGCTAGCAAGGCCATGTCCAATGATGCTTACAAGAAGTTGTACTACTCTACATTTGCCAAGTGCAATGCACTTTGGAACAAGTGGTCAAGATCCTCAGTGGCAGCTGAAGCTGTGGAAGAGGCTTGCTCCCTCCAACTTGTGCGACCGGTTGTAACCAGATGGAACTCTGTGTTCATGGCTGTTGAAAGGCTGCTGAAGATCGTGAAGGAGAAGGGAGAGATGACCATGAGAACCATTTGCACAGATTTAAGTGTTCCCATTTAAGTGAATAAATGTTCTCAACTTTGGTATAAACAATATCCTACTTCAAAAATGAAATTTATACACCATTCTCTATTGCATGATTGATAATTAGTTTCATGTTCTTGTCTCCATAGGTTCAATCCGGCTGAACTTGCATTCCTGTCAGAATTTGCTGTTGTGATGAATCCAGTGGCCCAGGCAACAAACATCTTGCAGGCTGAAACCAATATGCAGATGGGGTGGCTTCTCCCAACAATCAAGCAACTGAAGATGAAGCTGGACAGGGTGAAACTACCACTAACATACTGCAAGCCCCTTGTCAACGCCCTCCAGCTCGGGATTGACAAACGCTTTGGCCCCATGATGGAAGACCCGGAGCTCGTGGCCGCTGCCATCTTACTACCAAAGTTCCGGACCCATTGGACACGGGAAGAGGAGACCATAAAAACAGGTAGGAGACTAATTTCTAAATCTCAATGTTTTGTAATGCACCAAGTGCTCACTAACATGAGTTGCTGATTCACTAGCCCAAGTAACTGTCCGGCCTTTTTCATTTTTCCTATATTTGCTATATTTCTGAATATTGCCTACAAATTTGCATAATTTTCTTAGTGTGTTCAGTGTGCACTGTAATATTTTAGTTTCATTTTTTGAAGTTAATGCAGCCCATTCACAAATAACTTACCACCCTTTTCTAATTATTCATAATGGGAAACTTGCTCTTTGAAGCATATTTTGAATTTCAGAAGAAGATTTTTAGTCCTATCACTGGATTTTATTAAATACGCTGAATTTTGCATTCATTTTGAAGTCCATGTTTTAATTGGTACCATCGACTTCCATTGCTCAATATGGCTTTCAATGACTTGGCATTGCAAACACATGGAGAAAGTCCCATGTTAGTAAGAAAAGCCCTTTCCTGAAAAAGGACTGCACATTTAAGATATGTTTCCTATGTCTTAGGAATGGACTACATCAGATGTCACATTGAAGACTGTGCATTGCACTCCGGTGAGGTCAGCTGTTCAAGCTCATCTGATGAAGGGGACTTTTTTTCCAGCATGAAGAGATCAAAGGCACAAGATGGTGCAAAACAGCTAGAAGCTTACTTGTCCTGTTCAGCCGATAACTTGGACTTGCTAAAGTCATTTCCAGCTGTGTGTAAGATGTCTGTCCGATTAAACAATCCCCTCCCAGCATCAGCAGCCTGCGAGAGGCTTTTCAGTATTGCAGGATTAGTCTTTAGCCCAAGACGAGCAAGACTGCATGATTGCAATGTTGAGAATCAACTACTTCTGAGGGTAAACAAAAACTTCCTTGCTGCCTAACTGGCTTCTTTAAGCAAATCAGTGTGAAAGGTTTGAGTTGGCGACAAAGCCAGGAAAAGGTTTTTTTTATACATTTTTTTATTTGATGTTTTTATTTGATATTTTAATTTATTTGATTATTTTTTTATGTGCACTTCTGACTTTTGTTTTTTTTTAATCATACTTGAAGCACAACGAGCTGGTTGGAAGCACTGTTTTAAGCAGTAAAACTACTGCCCTACGTTTTCTTAAAAACTGAACTTGTGTTACAAAGCTGTTTTAATAACAAACCATAATGGTATTTGCACTTCATAAGAGACTTATTGTACAGAGCTCTAATAAACCAAATGGTATTCAAACTTTTGACTGACTTTTTTTTCCCCCATTTTTTTTTAATGCAGTACTTTTACTTCTACTTCTACTTTTTACTCAAGTAGCAAAACTTGCAATACTTCTACTTGCTTTACTTAAGTACAACACATTTTGAATACTTTTGTCCTTCTACTTGAGTAAGGTAAGGAAAGGTTACTTTTGACTTTTACTCAAGTCATTTGACAAGATGATACTGGTACTTCTACTCCACTACTTTTCTCCAGTACTTTATACATCTCTGGTCCTTCATATATATAAATTCTAAGTAGGTTCCATGCATAAACCTCTTTAAATGACCTTGTAAGAGAAATAAACACAGGAATAGCCTTCTTTTGCGGAATTAAGACAAAATTCGGATTTTTGCTTATAAACACCAATTCCTTCAGTCAAAACAAGCTCAAACTAATTTGTCATTCATATATATCAATTTTAAGTAGGTTCCATGCATAAACCTCTTTAAATGACCTTGTTTGAGAAAGAAAAACAGGAATATTCTTACTTTTGCGAGTTAAAGCCAAATTGGTATTTTTGCTATAAAATGAATTCCTTCAGTCAAAACAAGTTCAAACTAATTTGTCCTTCATTTATATCAATTCTAAGTAGGTTCCATACATAAACCTCTTTAAATGACCTTGTTTGAGAAAGAAAAACAGGAATAGCCTTACTTTAGCGAGATAAGGCCAAATTGTTATCTTTGCTATAAAATGAATTCCTTCAGTCAAAACAAGTTCAAACTCCTTTGTCCTTCATATATAGCCATTCTAAGTAGATTCCATGCATAAACCTCTTTAAATGACCTTGTATGAGAAAGAAAAACAGGAATATTCTTACTTTTGCGAGTTAAAGCCAAATTGGTATTTTTGCTATAAAATGAATTCCTTCAGTCAAAACAAGTTCAAACTAATTTGTCCTTCATTTATATCAATTCTAAGTAGGTTCCATACATAAACCTCTTTAAATGACCTTGTTTGAGAAAGAAAAACAGGAATAGCCTTACTTTAGCGAGATAAGGCCAAATTGTTATCTTTGCTATAAAATGAATTCCTTCAGTCAAAACAAGTTCAAACTCCTTTGTCCTTCATATATAGCCATTCTAAGTAGATTCCATGCATAAACCTCTTTAAATGACCTTGTATGAGAAAGAAAAACAGGAATAGCCTTACTTTTGCGAGATAAGGCCAAATTGGTATTTTTGCTATAAAATGAATTCCTTCAGTCAAAACAAGTTCAAACTCATTTGTCCTTCATATATATCCATTCTAAGTAGGTTTCATGCATAAAACACAGCAAAAGCTTTCCTTTGTGGAGTTAAGGCGAAATTGAAATTCTGTTTTGAATTTCCGATTTCTGGCTACTTCATCTCTAAAGCATGTGTCTCTTTGGCCCCCGGGGAGCAACTTTTGACCCCACAGACCCCATATTAGGAACAGAGTTTCCTCAGGGTCCCCTGAACAATAATTCACAGGAAAAAAGAAAAGTCCTGTAGAAATCATTACCTTGTTTGAGAAAGAAACACAGCACTAGCCTTCCTTTGCGGGGTTAAGGTGAAATTGGTATTATTGCCCGAATCCGCTGCGGGCCCCGGACCTGGTGAACATCGGGCCCTCCTGGCCTGTGGCAGGTCCCAGGAAACGGGGGTGCCTATTGCGGCCAATATTTGGCTTCCCTCTCTGGGGGAGTCTCTCTCCCCCCGTGTTCTAGATCCCCATATCCCTTCTGGCTCCTGTACACAGCACCACTTCACACACGTAGGGTTTTGAGGGTGGGTGTGTTCTGCGGGGTGTAGCGGATGGGACCACTTAGGTGGTCCCCTTTGCTGCGCTCTGCAGCCCCCCACCCCTGTTTTAATTACACCTTAGACATCACTACTCATCAGACACACACACACACACATTGGGCCTTGGGGGACGGTAGCACTGAGTGGTATCTGGTGGGCGGGGCTCTTTGGGTATGTAGGTTACCTGGAGAGCCAAGCTCCCAGTTCCAAAAGGTTGCCTGCCCCTCAATTTTAAATGCTCACTATTAGAAAATATAGAAGAGCCAGAGGGGCGAGGGGAGGGGTCTTCCCACACCCCTGTTGCCTGGTTGCTGCCTAGGGCGGGAGGGGCCAGTTGGAGGAGTTGTCCTGCTGGTTCGGGGTCTGTGGTGGCTGGGGGGCTGCTGGCCCCCGGATGTGCCCGCTGCGCCTCACCCCAGCGGAGTTGGGGGATGGATGCGTGTGCTGTGCGAGTGTTTGTGGATATGTGTTTATTATTTTTATTTTTTATTGTTATTATTATTATCATTATTATTATTATTATAAATTAATTAATTAATTAATTAATTAATTTTATTAATTAATAAATTAATAATCGCGAATACAACCAGCCGAAATGAGTTTCCTCCGCAGGGTGTCTGGGCTCTCCCTTAGAGATAGGGTGAGAAGCTCGGTCATCCGGGAGGGGCTCGGAGTAGAACCGCTGCTCCTCCGCATCGAGAGGAGTCAGATGAGGTGGCTCGGGCATCTGGTGAGAATGCCTCCTGGACGCCTCCCCGGTGAGGTGTTCCGGGCCCGTCCCACTGGGAGGAGGCCCCAGGGAAGACCCAGGACACGTTGGAGAGACTATGTCTCTCGGCTGGCCTGGGAACGCCTCGGGGTCCCCCCAGAAGAGCTGGAGGAAGTGGCCGGGGACAGGGACGTCTGGGTCTCTTTGCTCAAGCTGCTGCCCCCACAAAGTATTCCCCACAAAGGCTGTGGATTGTCTTCAGTTTGGCTTTTACAGGTGTAGCAGCTGTTTGTCTGATTTTTCATTGTTTTCTATGATTGTTTCTTCCTATTTCTGTTCCTTTTTTGTCTTTGCTCTCCCTCTTTCCCTGTCACCCGGTCCGGTTCGGGACTATCACATGTTAAGTATTGTAACAAAAATAAATAAATGAATAAGCAGTTGATGGGCATCAAGGGGAGCTTTACATTCATAAAGCTTCCCTTGGCATTGCAAATGTGTTTGGCATAAACGGTATTCAGATTACAATTCTGCTGCCATAATGCTGGGCAGGACAAGGGGTTCTAAAGTATTTTTTGTTAAACACATTTTAAAAGAAGAGGGCTATAGGTCAGGAGGAAGAAAGTCGGTGGTTATATTTCCTGGCTACCCCGGACCACACGTTGAAATGTCATTAGGCAAGGCACTGAACCCCACGTTGGTTCTCATGTGTCCATCGGTGTGCGAATGCATGGGAAAGTACTGTGTAGCCGGTGTAGAACTGTGAATCTGGCTTGCACTAGAAAAGCGCTTTGAGTGGTCAGCTTGAATAGAAAAGCATTATATTACAACGCTCAATTTACCATTAAAACATTTCATTCAGACAAAAAAAACAACAACTAACAATTGTGTTGTACACCAATGGACTGAGTTCATGACATACACTTCCCTTTACAGACGCACATGTCTGCCTATATATGATGATTGGACTTTTGCCATGTCATGAATTGTATTTATCAATCCAGATTTTTATATTTTTACTTGGATAACATATTTTCCTTCAAGTGAAGCTTTTCTTGTTTGTGTCATCTTCTAAGTCGGTAATTGGTCAGATGTTAATCGATCATTTTAGCAGTAAGTGTGGTTACATAGATGACAGACCTGAAAACTTTTTTCTCTCCTTTCCTCTTAAACTGACTTGACACATGAGAGTAACGCAAGCAATGGCTTTAGGGCCTTGCTAAAGCTTATGTCGGTGACTGCAGTGCAAACATTATGAGCCTCCCATTGCAACACGATCCCCAATGCACAGCTCATGTTTGGAGTTTTGGAAAGGGGCAGCCCTACAAAAAGGGTATTCAGTTGGTTGCATCCTCTGACTTCACAGTTAGATGTCACTGAATCCAACATTTTACAATTTCCTGCAAATCAAAATGCTTTTACCACTCCTTTAATGCAGTGTAACTTCTGTTGAAAAGAATAATTTTCCTCTGCAGCACATGCCAAAGTACAGGTAGGTAAATCAAGTCAAACTTATAGAGAAAAACAAAAATGAGTAAGCACCTCTTTTGTGTAAGAGAGCAAATCAGTCAAAGGCAAGAATATGTTGTCAGATTCCCCAGAATGTGCTAGGAACGTTGGCAGCTCACAGGTTTCCAGATCATAAAGAAGAGGGAGGCAAAGGAAAAACAAAAGAATGGTGGGTTGTGGAAAACAAGAACAAATGGGTGTGTGAGGCATGTACACCATCATAGACAGATGACTTTAAGAGGAATGTTTTCAGGTGTGGTCCTGCTCCTTAACTTCAGAAACAAAGAATCCACTCATTTCTGTGTTGTATTACAGGGAGATGAAGTGATTTGTTGCTTAATCCACAAAAACACACAATTAGATTTGCCTAAAATGCAGTTACATGCTTTCTTTTACAAAGGCTTGACCACCAACCCCAGGATTATCTCCTCTAATATGAGTTCAGAACAACCCCCCAGCAATTGACAAAAGGCTGCACGCATCTAAACAACAATTAAAGTGAAAATGCCCACATCAAATCCACCTACCGTATTTTTATTTGTCAAGATAATTATAAGCATCTTGTTGGTTTGTGGAGGCTCGGCTCAAGCCCAGAAAATATAACGGCAAGGGGAGGATGACAGAGAAAGAAGATACAGCCTATAAAAAGGGTAGGGTAAATAAATCGGACCATTGTAGCATTTAGTGATGTGTCGGTCGCGAACGATCTGGCTCTAAGAGCCGGCTCTTTCAAGTGAACGACAGGAACCGGCTCCACAATGGGAGCCGTTTTGGGATCCTATTTGGGAGCCGTTTTTTTTTCTTTCAGTATCTCTCCGCCTCCCTGTCGTTGCACTTGTGCTCTGCAAGTGCCACAGAGCCGTCAGTTTTTTCCCCACATCGTTTTTTTTGTCCTTCGGTGCCTCGCTGTCTAGAGATAGGGTGAGAAGCTCGGTCATCCGGGAGGGGCTCGGAGTAGAACCGCTGCTCCTCCGCATCGAGAGGAGTCAGATGAGGTGGCTCGGGCATCTGGTGAGAATGCCTCCTGGACGCCTCCCCGGTGAGGTGTTCCGGGCCCGTCCCACTGGGAGGAGGCCCCGGGGACACCCAGGACACGTTGGAGAGACTATGTCTCTCGGCTGGCCTGGGAACGCCTCGGGGTCCCCCCAGAAGAGCTGGAGGAAGTGGCCGGGGACAGGGACGTCTGGGTCTCTCTGCTCAAGCTGCTGCCCCCACGACCCGATCCCCGGACCAGCGGAAGATAATGGATGGATGGATGGATAATTTATTTTAAGTTATTTTTGTGGAAGTGGTGCTATTTTGTGATGATTTAATAAATTTATAAAGCATTGTAATGCCGCATTTTTACTCATCATAAGTGCTTAACAATGTCAATAATGAAACAAAATGTTATAAAATTAGGTTTAAGCTATTAATTAATTATGTAAAAAATATATATATGGGGAGCCGTTTGGGAGCCGAAAGAGCCGGCTCTCCACAGTAAGAAGAGCCATTAGAGCCGCATCTCGAAAAAGAGCCGAAAATCCCATCACTAGTAGCATTAGATTATAGAGCTAAAATAGAAATATCTGTCAGATTTGCCTGTATTGCAGGCCCCGCAGGGTCCTGAGTGCTCACCAGAGGTAAATATTGTGCAGCCTTTATAGTCTTGACTCCTAAGTGCAGCTGAATGAGTCTGAAACATATCACCATGTTTCAGACCCATTTGGGTTGGCTTGGGAACCTTTGCCATGCCATCTGAGGAACAATGGGCCTCATGCAAGAACATTTTCGTATTTTTATTCTAAATTTCTCTTACTTTTTTCGTAAGAAGGTCTCGTACGAACACGCCACGTCAGATTCAACAAGCGCTCTTAACTTCGGAAAAAGTGTGTAAACGACCTGCATAAATGATGAATCAGACTCGTACGTATCTTAAGTTCACGTGCACGAGGATAGTAGATTTGCATACTCCACGCCCTAAATGATACCATATAAGGCAGTGCTTCCTCGCTCCTGTGCCAGGAAGTGTTGAGTGTTGAGTCATGAGAATGGCATCAAGTCGCAAAAAGAACAACTTTACGGGCTCTGAGACTGATGTTCTGCTTTCAGAGATCCAAAAAGGAAAATCTGTCATTTTAGCAGTGGAAGCAGTGGACGGGAACTGCTAAAGCAAATAAATGGGAAGCAATTTTGAGTGCTGTTAATACCATGTCAGCGAAATAAAAAAATAAATGGTTTCATATGAAAATGGCTTAAATAAAACGTCTCGCCATGGCCAGGCGATCGATGACTGCAACTAAAGCCGTGCAATCAGCTGTTGCCTCATCATGATGGCACTTTGATAGGGCGGTCTATGAGGGGGGTCTTCTGGCACCACAGCTTCTGGTCTGCCTGGGCTGGTTCAGGTTTTAGGAGACCCTCGTTCATGGCAATATTGCGCCATGAACGAGGTATCGAGACACACCCACCTGGCCTTCAGCTCCGTGCGCTCCACGACAGCACGGGTGCTTTGATGCGTATATGTGTCTCGTGCTCCAATTATGATTGGCAGTCCAGCCACAGGATGAAAGCGCACGACTCACAGAGGACTGGGACACACCCGCAGTCTCCCTCTGAAAGGTTCCAGTGGCCAAAAATCCAAAGATGGTGAGGACCTGGACGTGTGGTGGAATTGGGTTTGATCGGCATGTTTCTCTCTGGAGTTGTGGCTCTAGCAAGCTGCATATTTGCAGCAGCACAGTCCTTGGCAATCTGAATCGCGATCTCAGCCATTCGTCTGTCTCCACACGCTCTCTTCCAAGAGCCTGATGCGCTAAGGCATCCAAAAGTAGCAAGTCAGCCGCTGGTTACGCTTCCCGTTATATACAGATTCAAATTAACCTTCGATTAGTGCATATTTTAAGTCAAACAGAATAATGTCAGCATCATTGTTGGGTATAATGTATATTTATTTATGTTTTCTTCAAAGTAATTAAATATACAATCCATTAGTCAAGCAAACTTGATTTGAATAACAGCGGACTATTTTACAAAACTCCTACGACAGGTCTGGATCACTCGTAAATTCTGTTCGTACCTGAAAGAAAACGTAAAATACGAAAAGATTGGTGAATGCACAAATTCTCTTAAATCACTCGTACGGACGATTTAAGAACAAATCTGTGCGTACGAACGGTTCTTGCATGAGGCCCAATGTGTTTTTAATCAACAGTAACAGTAGTCACAAAGGCAACAGTAGTCACTGATAACAGCTCTTCTGGGGCCTTGAATGCTCTGATCAGGCTGTAGGATTTAGAAGAGCTACACTGACCTCATCACTTTCCCAGCAGCTGAGTCTCTTTTTAACTCAGCTCAGGTTAGAGACATTGCAACACACGGCACTGCCTGGATTTTCTTTAGTAACACCAAACACATATCTGTTGTCATCTCTTTTGCTGTCTTCCAAGTGCAGAAAAAAGCTCAATTACTGTGCCCATCAACTGATGCTGCGATATCTGGTCCCAAGCACACATTGTATGCTTGATTGTATCAAGACAATTACATAACATGGAGCAACCCACATGGCACAGTATTTTTAAGACAAACTTGTTAGGTTGTCGGTCCTTTAGACAAATATCACAGTGGACAAATATCTGCTTTGTGAAGGAGAGAAACTAAGTAATTAAACAATGAAGATTGTTCAGCAGATATTTTTTATGTGGTTTTCACCTGTTTTTTAGTTGCTAATCATTTTTGTGATGACATTGGTTGCTGTTGTTGGCTTTTTTGTCTAACTTTCAAACATGCAGCATAATCTCTGATAATCTCTCACTGTTAGCTTTTTTGAGGAATTCACACAAAAAAGGTCAACATTGGTTGAATACCCAAAATCTCTAATAACTCTGCGTGAGAGCAAAACAAAATGGATGTCATATATGATAATGGACATCATTGTGTCAAGAGAGATTTATGAGGGGGGGTAATAAATACGTCATTTATGAGAGGCAATAAATGACGTGTGTCCTGATCTCCGTACGTCCGGTCACATGAGAGGCTAGCTATAGCAGCTGGTTGAGGGTGTGGGGTGAGGGGGGTGTATTTACAGCTAAGTTAGTTAGTTTTATGGTAATAGTACTGATTCTATAATAGATCAATTTAAAAAAAAAAAAGGGTTTAGGGGTTTAATAGGAGTGGTTTAGTTTAAGAACTGACACAACTTTCAGGTCCCTCCCCCAACCTCTAACAAGCTCCGAATCGCCCCCCAAACCCCTCCCCCTCTGTGGACGAGGTTGTGCACGTGAGTTCACACCAGTGTGAGCGCACACAAGCTGGGGCAGACTCACGCTCAGCAGCGTGTGCACAAGCTGTGATTGACAGGTAGGATTCCTCCACCCTAACTTGATTGGTTAAAAACAGCCGGGAGCGCTCGGTTTTTGTAAGCATGATTACAGGCTTCAGAGGGAGCTACAGATTTCGTTATTTTTCCTAAACAGCCTATTTAATATTCTACTTCCAGAATCCCATGACAGTTCAAGCTAATATGACTAAAAAAAAGTGGCCGACTGCCGCTTTAACTCGTGAGTCCGCAGCTTCAAGCTTTTATTACTGTATCAATTCACAAGAGATGTGAGTTTCCACAGCAAGGTTCCACAGGAAGTACCCATAGTGAATGAGATTTAAAATGGTTAACCTATCTGGAAATTTACAAGGGGCTCAGTCACACAAAACAGCAGGCATTCGCAATGTTGCTGCGAATGGTGGGAAGCTTTTCCTGGGGGGAGTCAGCTGATAATTAACGAGTCCAGAGATTCAAGCTTTATTACTACTACTACTACTATTTATTACTATCTCGGGGCCGTGACTTTCCACAGTTGGCATGGCGAGAACCTGTGAGTTTTTCAGTCTCACCCCCCCATAAGGTGACTTGGGGGTGTGTTGCTGGTGTAATAAGAATCCAGGGGGGACAGTCAGTTGATAATTAACGAATCCGCAGCTTCAAGCTTTTATTAGTGTATCAATGCACAAGTGATGTGACTTTCCACAGTAAGGTTCCACGGGAAGTACCCGTAGTGAATGAGTTTTAAAGTGGTTAACCTATCTGCTATTTTACACGGGACTGTTGCTTCAGGCAATCGGCATGGCGGGAAATTGTTTTTCGCCATCAATTGAAGTGGGAATTGGGGGGTCGGTCTTAAGTATAAAAAAAGCGACAATCCAACAGTAGATCAGGACTCTGCCAAGAGGACAGCACAACATGGACTCGGGTAAGCGTTAAAACTTTTTAAACCATTTACGTTGAAAATAGAAACAGGTTAGAGTATACAGTTCTTGTTTTCTGTAGGAAAAGCGAGTGGTGTTCGAAACCTTAGACCGACATCCAGCGATTTCGATGATATAGTCAACCCGTTTAACAGTAAGTATTCAATCTTAATAAGATATGCATATATATATATATATATATATATATATATATATATATATATATATATATATATACATACACATTTATTCACACTTCTAATTTCTAAATGCCATCTCCAGAACCGGATGCTGAGGACTTGGATGACTTTGTATTCACACAGAGTGACTACGGTAAGTGTTTTTTCACAATTTCACTATCCTCTGACTTGCATAATAATTAATTAATTAATTAAAAATACTACCTGTGTGGTTACTTACAGATCTATTAGCAGCCGCTGAACACCAGGGCACCAAACGGAATGGATCAGTTTTTAACGGCGAACTGAATTCTATTGAACCGGCCACAGTTACCACTAACCGCTTATCGTTGAGAGGACGAATCCGACGGAGAACTGCATTTTCACAAGATCCTGGAGCTGTAATCGTACACCGTGAAGTTACAGAACCATCTGGACTTCACACGCCGCCCAGCTACTCGTTTTCCCCGCGAACTGAGCAGAGGGCAGAACCTGCAATTTTTGACATCACTCCAAGGAGAATCGATTTTGGGGAGCTGACTGAAAATACACCACGTAGAGCCGCTGTTTTGAACGAGCTACACGGGCTATGCACCCCGGCAGGGGGAGTGGCTCCTGCGGACCAGGTTCTGGAGGTGGTGGTGGATGGTGAAGGGGCCGAGTCCGTTGAACTCCAACCCGTTGTACAGGGTGAGTTGAAAAAAACTAAAAACGTTTAATTCTCTTCATTTTTTATTTTTTATTTTTTTCTCTCAGTGGATAAGTTTACATCTGTGTTTACATTTAAATGTAAAACCGGGCTTCCTACGTGTGTGTACTACGTCACTACGTGAGTGACGTATTAGGGGTTGGTATTACCGAGGGATGTGAGGTAGCTGTCACTTGGATGGGTACAAGACTGTGGAGCGGCAGCAGTCTGTAAACTCGTGCTGAGTAGTGTAATAACGCACCATGTTCATTACCCCCGTGATGCTTTAAATCAAACGTTATATGGTAACATCTAAGTATATATCACATAGTGTACACTTAAGCATTTTTTTTTTTAATTTTTTTTTTTTTTACACTGGTATCAAATTCTGTTTCATACTATTTCACAGAATCTGCAGCAACGGTGAGGGCGGTGGTTTCAAAACAGGGCCGTCGCAGATTACGCTCAAGAGCCCTACTCGTTAATGGGTTAATCGAAGGTATAATCTCTTTTGTTTCTACTTACAACGTAATGCACATAACCTGGAACATATTAAAGATATGCAGTTTTTCTGTTTTTCTTATTTTTTATATTTTTATACCCCTTCACAGAAGTGATGCTATGCGTCGATCGCATACAACCCCAGATCCAACGTTCACGGCTGAGAAGAAAGCATGCTGCTGCCATACAACGGAGTAAATTAACGACTCTCAACTTTCTGGGAACTTCCCTAATTCTGATCCGGAAGATGAACCGTAATTTTTAAGGTATTGCAAAAAAAAAGTTAAATATCTGTATCGTTGTTTTTTTTTAGTTTGTATGCTTGTTTTTTTTTTTTTTTTTTTTTTTCTGATCTCCTGTTATCCGCTGAACCATTCTTAATTCTGAGTAAACATGGATAATAGGGCAATCCGTGCAGCCCTAGATGAATTATTAAGAGCTGTTGAGGCCTTACGGGATATACCCATACCGGTTCATCCTTCAGATTACTTTAGAGAACTTAACTATGCACTCCGTAATATAAATCGTGTTAGAGCTGAGAGTGAGGATGAAGATGAGGTAGGTCAAGATAATCAGACAGCTTTCTTACATGAATTAGAACAAGCAGTCTTCAATTTAAACAGACTTTTGTCATCCGTCCGTGAAACTGCGTCAGAGGATACACACCCGCAAAGTCCTGCTCCTATGAACTCATCATCACCAGATAGTGTCTCGATAAATCATGCTCCTCATCAGATGCATCAGAACAGAATCTGCACCACGGAGGTAGTTTGAATCAGGAGATTGTAAACAGCGCTGATCAAATTCAGAGAGATAACCCCCCGCCAATAATACGTGAACGTTTCAACACTTCTGAAATTAGACGGGCTTTCACGATACCACAGCCATCCCCAGGTAGTGTGCCTGATATCCTCGCGTTCACCACAGCAGTCATGAGTGTTCTCGTTGAACTGGCTGAAACAGCCAGATCACTGGTCAGATGTAATGATATCGTCCAGCTGGAGTTAGTCGGGGATAATATCTCTCGACACATAGCTGTTACCGTTACTGATGAAGACAATGTAATTCTGGATGCGTTTCTAGATTTTTTAGATGAGTTAACTCAGTCTAATACAGAAATAACTTCAGACTCTAACATGGAGTTAATCCTTCAGGTGGTGACAAATCCCTCGGGCGGTGCAAAATGTAAGGCGTCAAAAACCTTAGAATGCGAACTGATTCGGAAGAAAAAGCGTCACTTGTACATTGCACACAATTCTGACAATCAACTCTACTTCGCTGTCAGTCTAGCTCACCTGTCTAACCCGGGCTTTACTGACAGTCAGGCCTTAGAACAGGGGAGGGTTTGGCAGGGTCTTACTGACCAGACCGCTGTGACCTTCAGTGATGTGGGGAAATTTGAAAATGTCCTACACAGGAAAATAGTGGTGTTTCATAAAACTTCAGGGGAGCGGGCTCTGTGTAAGTTTGAGACTGATTTCAGAGATCGAACGAGGCCTCTTTTTCTACTGTTGCTAAAAAATCATTACTATGGGATAAAAAATCTGAAAGGTTTTATAGGATCGAGATACATCTGTCACCACTGCTACACAGGGTACAATGCCCCCCACTCACATTTCTGCTCTGGTTACTGTCCTATTTGCCGCGACTCGTCCTGTACACTCGCCCAATACCAACCAGTAGTCTGTGGGGATTGCAATAGAACCTGCCGCAACTCGCAGTGCTTCGCCCGACACAAAGAACCTCGGGAGAGACCCCGTGCCGGAATGCTTGTGAGTGATTGTGACCTGATTAAACTGTGTGCAACGTGTAAGAGATTTTATTATGTTGCAATGAGTAAGGAGAAGACTCCACATGTTTGTGGAGGCTTAAAATGTTCGATCTGTGGTGAGAAGCTAGCTTACGGTTCTGCAGGTGTTCTTGGTGATCATCAATGCTACATTCAACCCCGTGTTGCTGATGAACAGCTTGATGAGAAACTGATCTTTTATGATTTTGAATCATTAGTTGGTCAGAATGACGTACACGTCCCCTTTCTGGTCTGTGCTAAAACGCTAAGAGGTGAGCTGTATAGTGCCTATGGCTTAGACTGTGTACATCGATTTCTCTTGCATTTCAGGAGACCACGATACAGGAGTTATACGTTTATAGCGCACAACGCCCGTGGGTTTGATAGCTATCTTATCCTCAGCGTTATGGTGCAATTAGGGATTAAGCCGTCTCTTATCACACAGGGGAGTAAGGTTCTCTGTTTTACAGACAGTGATTTCGGCTTGAAATTCATCGATAGTCTGTCGTTCCTGTGTATGAAACTGAGTATAATTCAATATTAAACGCTGTAATCGACCTGCAAAACATCCCCGTAGCGGTTCATCCATCAGATTACTTTAGAGAGCTTATCATTGCACTCCGTAATATAAATCGTGCTAGGTTTGACAGTAAGCAAGAAGATGAAATTGTTGAAAATAATCAAGCCGCTTTCTTACGCGAATTAGAACAAGCAGTCCTTCATTTAAATAGACTGCTGTCTCACACCACTCAGTCAGAGTCAGAGTCAGAGTCAGAGTCAGAGTCAGAAGACATACCCCGCAAAGTCCTGCTCCTGTGACCTCATCATCACTATCAAACGAGTCCCCGCAAAGTCCTGCTCCTGTGACCTCATCATCACTATCAAACGAGTCTCCAGATAGTATCTCGAGAGATCACGCTTCTCCAACCTCGTCAGGTGCATCAGAACAGAGTTCACAGCAGCAACAGCAGCAGCAGCAACATGGAGGGGGTTTGAATCAGGAGATTGTAGACAACGCTGATCAAATTCAGAGAGATACACCCTCGTCAATTGTACGGGAACGTTTCAACACTTTTGAAACAAGGCGCTCCCTCACAATACCGCGACCAAGTCCCGGTACTGTACCTGATATCACTACCTTCTCCGTAGCAGTCATGAGCGTGCTCGTTGAACTGGCTGAAACAGCACGATCACAGGCCAAATGTAATGATATTGTCCAGCTGGAGTTAGTCGGGGAAAATTTCTCTCAGCACACCATTGTTAACGTCACTGCTGAGGATAATGTAATTCTGGATGCATTTCTAGACTTTTTAGATGACTTAACTCAATCTAACGTAGAAATACCTTCAGATACCAACTTGGAGTTAATCCTACAGGTAGTGAAAAACCCCTCAGGGGGAGGAAAACGTAAGGCTGTAAAAACCTTAGACTGTGAATTGATCCAAAAGAAAAAACGTCACCTGTACATTACAGATAACTGTGACAATCAGCTCTGCTTTGCCATCAGTCTCGCTCACCTCTCAGATCCAAACTTGACTGATAATCAGGCCTTAGCACAAGGAGTAGAATGGCATCATCTCGCGGGTCTTACCAATCAGACACCTGTGTCTTTCAGCGATGTAGGGAAATTTGAAAACATCCTACAGAGAAAAATTGTGGTGTTTCACAGAGCCTCAGGGGAGCGAGCTCTGTGTAAATTTGAGACTGATTTCAGAGATCGATCATCGAGGCCTCTCTTTCTGTTGTTACTCCAGAATCATTACTACGGGATAAAAAATCTCAAAGGATTTATCGGGTCAAGACACGTCTGTGATCAGTGCGGATTTATACCCAATAGATTGTTAATGGACAATATTAGAAGAACTCTGAACATTATTGATTATGCCCAAAGACAAAATGAAGATATGGTTTTGATTACTTTAGACGCAGAAAAAGCATTTGACCTCGTCAGTTGGAAATTTATGTTTGAGGTATTTAATAAAATAGGATTAGATGAAATTTTTTGTTCATGGCTAAAAGCAATATACAGCAACCCAATTTCCAGGGTAAAAACAAATGGCACAATATCTAGAACAATTAAATTACAAAGAGGCACTAGACAAGGAGATCCACTATCCCCACTCTTGTTTGCTATTTATATAGAAGTATTAGCAGTAGCTATAAGACAAAATATACATATAAAAGGGATTCAAATAGGGAAAGACCTACACAAATTAGCCCTATATGCAGATGATGTTATTATTTATTTACAAAACCCTACAAAATCTTTTCAGGAATTAAAAAAAGAAATTCAAGAATTTAGTCAATTTTCAGGATATAAGTTAAACGAAAGTAAGTGTGAGGTATTAATTATCGGGAAAGAAATTGGACCAGACTTGAGAAAATATTTTAAGTTTAAGTATACACAGAAAATAAAATATCTGGGCATTAATATTAGTAATAATTTAAAAGACTTATATGAAATTAATTATGGAGTAATGGAACACAACATAAAACAGGACTTAAATAGGTGGAAGATGATCCCAGATGGTATTTTTGGAAGGGTAGATACAATAAAAATGATGATCCTACCACGCTTTTTATTTTTGTTTCAGGCCCTGCCACTAAGGATTCTTGAAACCCAGTTCCGAGACTGGAATAAAATCATTTCAAATTTTATATGGAATAAGAGAAAACATCGAATTAAGCTGCAGTCATTAACTCAACAGAGGGAAGAAGGGGGTTTAGCGGTGCCAAATTTGGAAAACTATTTTTACTCAACGCAAATCCAAATAATACTGAAATGGATGAATAAAAAACAGGAGTGTAAGTGGATTAATATAGAAAAAGAAGTTTCAACCTTATCCCTAGGGACAGTACCTTTTTTAGAAAGTAAAACACAAAAAAAGTATACAGGACATAGCTTTTGTATTTTTAACACCATAAACAAAAACATCAAACTATTAAATGTGGTTTGCTGAATATCAGATCTCTCCTTTCGAAGTCTCTGTTAGTGAATGAGTTGATTTGTGATCATCATATTGATATATTTTGTCTTACAGAAACCTGGCTGCAGCAGGAGGATCATGTTAGCAATTAATGAAGCAACTCCCTCTGACTGTTTAAATGTTCACGTTCCTCGAACCACAGGCAGAGGAGGAGGAGTGGCAGCTATTTTCAGATCAGGGTTACTCATCAGTCCCAGACCCAAGATTAGTTTGAGCTCTTTTGAATATTTGATTCTCAGTTTTTCCCATGCAAAGTGGAAATCCCAGAAACCTCTTGTGTTTGTTGTTGTGTATCGTCCACCTGGCCCTTATTCTGAGTTTCTGTCTGAATTCTCAGAGTTTTTATCCCAGTTAGTGCTGAGTACAGATAAAGTCATTGTAGTGGGTGACTTTAATATTCATGTAGATGTTGAAAATGACTGCCTGAATATGAACTTTAATTCTATATTAGACTCTATTGGATTTTCTCAGAGTGTTCACGGACCGACTCACTGCCTTAATCACACCCTTGATCTTGTTCTGACTTATGGCATTGAGAGTGAACAGTTAACAGTGTTCCCTCATAACCCTGTCTTATCTGACCATTTTCTGATAACCTTTGAGTTTACATTACTTGACTATACAGTTTCTGAGAAGAAATTTACATATAGAAGGTGTCTATCAGAGGATGCTGTAACCAGATTTAAAGAATTAATTCCATCATCCTTTTCTTCACTGCCATGTGCAGATATGACAGAGGACGACTACATAAACTTTACTCCAGCAGCACTTGACTCTCTTGTTGACAGCACTATAGTTTCAATGCGTACAGCACTGGACAATGTTGCCCCTCTGAAAAGGAAGGTAATCAGTCAGAAGAGGTTGGCTCCTTGGTATAATTCACAGCTGCGTGCTTTAAAGCAGACTGCAAGAAAGCTGGAGAGACAGTGGCGTTCCTCTAATTTAGAAGAGTCTCAGTTAGTCTGGAAAGATAGTTTAACAATGTATAAGAAAGCCCTTCGTAAAGCTAGAACTGCTTATTATTCATCATTGATAGAAGAGAATAAGAATAATCCCAGGTTTCTTTTCAGCACTGTAGCCAGTCTGACTAAGAGTCCGAGCTCTGCTGAGCCAGTTATTCCTTTAACTCTCAGCAGTGATGATTTCATGAGCTTCTTTATTAATAAAATTGTTTCTATCAGAGAGAAGATTGATGGAGTCCTTCCCACTATTATCAGTGATGTATCATCAAGTACAGCAGCTTTAGAAGTATCTTTAGAACCTGATTTGTATTTAGACGGCTTCTGCCCAGTTGATCTCTCTGATCTAACAACAGCAATAGTCTCTTCTAAACCATCAACTTGTGTTTTAGACCCAATCCCAACCAGACTGTTCAAGGAGGTTTTCCCATTAATTGACACATCCATATTGGATTTGATCAATCTGTCTTTGTTGACAGGATATGTACCTCAGACTTTTAAGGTTGCTGTAATTAAACCTTTACTTAAAAAACCTACTCTTGATTCAGAAGTGTTGGCTCATTATAGACCTATATCCAATCTCCCTTTTATGTCTAAAGTTCTTGAAAAAATAGTTGCAGCTCAGCTTTGTGATCATTTACACAGAAATAATTTGTTTGAAGAGTTTCAGTCAGGATTCAGAGTGCATCATAGCACAGAAACTGCACTGCTGAAAGTTACCAATGATCTCCTCTTAGCCTCTGATAGCGGACTTGTGTCTGTGCTTGTCCTGTTGGATCTCAGTGCTGCATTTGATACGGTCGATCACAGTATCTTAATACACAGACTTGAACATGTTATTGGGATTAAAGGAACTGCATTAGGCTGGTTTAAATCATATTTATCTGATAGATTTCAGTTTGTTCTTGTAAATGAAGAATCTTCCTCACACACCAGAGTAAGTCATGGAGTTCCCCAGGGTTCTGTGCTTGGACCGATTCTTTTTACTTTATACATGCTTCCATTAGGTAACATTATTAGACAGCATGGCATAAATTTCCATTGCTATGCTGATGATACTCAGCTGTACTTATCTATAAAACCAGATGAACCCAATAGGTTGGTCAGACTACAAGCATGTCTTAAAGACATAAAGACCTGGATGACTCAGAACTGTCTGCTGCTAAATTCAGACAAAACTGAAGTCGTTATCTTTGGACCTGAGCGTTTCAGGGAGAAATTGTCTAGCTATATAGTTACTCTAGATGGTATTTCCTTGGCTTCTAGTTCTACAGTGAGGAACCTTGGAGTTATTTTTGACCAGAACTTATCATTTGACTCGCATATAAAACAGGTTTCTAGGACTGCCTTCTTTCACCTTCGTAATATTGTTAAAATCAGGAACATCTTGTCTCAGAGTGATGCAGAAAAACTAATTCATGCATTTGTTACTTCAAGATTGGACTACTGTAATTCTTTATTATTGGGCTGTCCTACATATTCTCTGAAAAGCCTTCAGTTGATCCAAAATGCTGCAGCCAGAGTTTTGACGAGAACTAACAGGAGAGATCATATTTCTCCAGTTTTAGCTTCTCTTCATTGGCTCCCTGTTAAATTCAGAATAGAATTTAAGATTCTTCTCCTTACATATAAAGCTCTTAATGACCGAGCTCCATCATATCTTAAAGATCTCATTGTAAGATATTTTCCTAACAGAGCACTTCGTTCCCAAACTGCAGGTTTACTTGAGGTTCCCAGAGTTTCTAAAAGTAGAATGGGAGGCAGAGCCTTCAGTTATCAGGCCCCTCAATTGTGGAATAAGCTGCCAGTAAATGTCCGGGAAGCAGACACCCTTTCCACTTTTAAGACCAGGCTTAAAACTTTCCTTTTTGATAAAGCTTATAGTTAGGGATGGCTCAGGTGATCCTGAAACATCCCATAGTTAAGCTGCTATAGGCCTAGACTGCTGGGGGGCCTCATCTGACACACCTTTCCTCACTTTACTCTCTTTATGTATATGTGATATTATTGTGGTCATTAACTCGTGTTTCCCTGTTCCAACAGATATCCTTTGAATGTTTTTGAATTGGCTCTATATGAACGAATTGGATTATTTTATGAATTATGATTATTATTAATTAATTGAATTCCAATTGGCTTGAATTGGACTTACTATCTAAGTGCCTTGAGATGACATTTGTTGTTTTTGGCGCTATATAAATAAAAATGAATTGAATTGAATTGAATAAGGAACTGGGAAAGATTCTGTAAAAAAACAAAAATAAGAGCTAATAATGTATACCTAAGAGAAATGGCACATGACCCAGACTTCCAACCGAATAAAATGGATCAAATCTTGGATTACTGGGCTGCTAAGGGTCTCATAACATATGCACAACTTTTGAATAACCACATTGTTGAATCATATGAAAACCTTATACTTAAGTTTGAGTTGGATAAGAAATATTTCTTTAAGTATTTACAAGTAAGAAGTTATATTAAGGAACACCCACCAGAAGAAACAGAAAATGAATTAATCCAATATTTAGGGGACAACAGATTCACAGGCAACGGTAAGCTTTCAAAAATATATAAAATATTACAAAAACTTACCAGTGTTAAAATGGAAGTAAAACAAAAATGGGAAGAGGAATTGAATATTGACATCACAATGGAAAACTGGTTAGATTCACTAAAAGGAAATATAAAAATTACACAATCAAGATATTGGAATGAATTTGCATGGAAAATACAACAGAGATTTTTCATTACACCGGAGAAATGTAGCCGAACGCAAACAGGGAAAAATTGCTGGAGGAACTGTGGAGAACAAAGAGCAAACTATAGTCACATATTTTTTGTATGTCCAGTATTAAACACATTCTGGGAAGGATTTGAAAAAGCTGTGAAATACATCTTGGGTATAAAACAATCCCTGACTGTAGAGAACCTATTAGGCATTAACATCTCAAGTAAAATTAAACCAACAAATCAAAAGTTATTCCATATATTGCGTATTTCTGCAATAAAACAAATAACAAAAGCGTGGAAACAACCAATACCACCAAACCTTGATAATTGGTATAATATAATAGAAAATATTTTGAATATGGAGAAACTTACTTTACGCTCCAGAAATCAATTACATAAATGGTATAAACTATATCCAAATAGCATAACATTTAAAATAACAAGCTATTTTTACAGAACAGATTGAAATAAATATAATTAAAACAAAGCATCCACCTACCAATCCATACCCCCACGCATACACGTACATGAACACGCACACACACACACATTTATGATCTACCTATCTACTAAAATATTGGGCTCTTTCCTCTTTTCTTTTCTTTTTCCTTTTATTTATTTATTTATTTATTTATTTTTCTTCTTGCCCCTCCCCCTTATTGGCTTTGCGGTATGAACAATATATGTAAGCCGTTGGATTTTATTTTTCCTTTTACTTCTCCCCGGCACTTATCAGTTTACTTCACTTGTTACCATTCTTTATGGACAAAAAAAAAAAATAAAATAAATAAATAAATAAATAAATAAATGTTTGCAAGATGGAACTGCAATCAAAAGAAATGTTTCTATGACCATGTGAAACTTGCAATAAAGTATTAAAAAAAAAAAAAAGACACGTCTGTGATTATTGCTACAGCAGTTACAGCATGCCACACTTACATTATTGCTCTGGTTACTGCTCGATCTGTTACGACAGGTCTTGTACAAGCCAGGAGTTCAACCCTGTATTATGTGGTGATTGTAATAGAACCTGTCGAAATTCATTATGCTTCACCAGACACAAAGAACCCCGGGAGAGACCCCGTGCAGGAATGCATGTGAGTGATTGCGATCTGATTAAACTTTGTCCAACGTGTAAGAGGTTTTATAAAGTTGCAATGACTAAAGAGAAAACTCCACATGTCTGTGAAGGGTTAAAGTGCACAGTCTGTGGTGAGAAGCTAGCTCATGGCTCTGCAGGTACTCTCGGTGAACATCAGTGCTACATTCAACCCGGCGTTGTTGACAAACAACTTGGTGAGAAACTGATCTTTTATGATTTCGAGTGCTTAGTTGGTCAGAATGATGTACACGTCCCCTTTCTGGTCTGTGCAAAAACGCTGAAAGGCGAGAAATGGTATGCTTATGGTTTAGACTGTGTACAGCGATTTCTCCTCCATTTCAGGAAGCCTCGATACAAGGAGTATACGTTCATAGCACACAATGCCCGAGGATATGATAGCTATCTCATCCTCAACGTTATGGTGCAGCTAAGGAATAAGCCCTTTCTCATTACGCAGGGGAGCAAAATTCTCTGTTTTACAGACAGGGATTATGGTTTGAAATTCATCGATAGTCTGTCCTTCCTGAGTATGAAACTGAGTGCGATGCCAAAAGCACTAGGTTTCAGTGATCACAGCAAGGGTTTCTTTCCCCACAGATTCTCTTCAGTGCAGAATTTGAATTATGTGGGACCCTTTCCTTCACCGAGTTACTACTCTGTGGAACTCATGAACCCCCGAGAACAGGAAGAGTTTTACAGCTGGTACGGAGAAGCAAGCAATGCTATCTTTAACTTTGAAAAAGAAGCTCTTCATTACTGTGAAAATGATGTTGACATACTCTACAGAGGCTGCGTTAAATTCAGGGAGCAGTTTTTCAGCGAGACACGTGTGGACCCCTTCAAATCCATCACTATTGCGTCGGCATGTATGAAGGTGTTTATTTGCAATTTTCTCGAGCAAAAAACCCTGGCTATACCTTCACCCGTTGATTACCGACATCAGTGTAAAACATTCTCTCATGCAGCCATCCAGTGGCTGGAACGCGAAGCCTGTAGCAGAAACATTTACATCCAACACGCGCTAAACACTGGGGAAAGGAAAATCGGGCCTCATCATGTAGATGGTTATGCTGAAATTGAGGGTGTGGGGCACGTTTTTGAGTTTTACGGTTGCTTCTTTCAGGGCTGCCCCATCTGCTTTCAGCCTCAGGACATTTGTCCAGTGAGGAGTGTATCATTTGAACAGTTCCACGCTGCAACCGTTGAGAGAGAACGGGTGCTTCAGTCAGTGTACGGTCTTCGTTTGCATGTCATGTGGGGGCATGAATGGACCGAGTTGAAGAAATCTCACCCGGAGGTGATTGAATTTCTCAAGAAATATAACGCCCCCGAACCGCTCTCTCCCCGACAGGCTCTGTACGGTGGTCGGACCTGTGCACTCAGGTTGAGATACACTGCTGGCGGGTGAAACTGTGCACTATGCCGACTTCACATCTCTGTACCCTTATGTGAACTGCAGCTTTCCCTACCCTCTTGGTCATCCTACGATTATCTGCAAAGATTTTGATGACCCTGACAACTACTTTGGTTTCATTAGAGCCGTCGTTTACCCCCCGCGTGGTCTGTTTTTCCCTGTTTTACCTTACAGGTCATCTCACGGTAAACTATTGTTCACTCTCTGTCGTACTTGTGCAGAAATAAATAACCAGACAGATGCGTGCAACCACAGTGACGAGGAGAGGGCACTAACAGGAGTGTGGGTGAGTGTGGAGTTTAGCAAGGCGCTAAAGCTTGGTTACCGCCTTGCTAAAATCACCGAGGTGTGGCACTTTGACAGAAGCAGTAGCACAATCTTTCAAGGTTACATACATACATTCCTTAAGGGTAAGCAGGAGGCTTCCGGTTACCCTTCTGATGCACATGATGAGGAGAGCAAGTTGAGATATGTCAGAGATTACAAACTCCATCAAGGTATCCAGCTGGATGCCGACAAAATAGAGG
The DNA here is from genome assembly GCF_027942865.1 of Odontesthes bonariensis. Classification (NCBI taxonomy): domain Eukaryota; kingdom Metazoa; phylum Chordata; class Actinopteri; order Atheriniformes; family Atherinopsidae; genus Odontesthes; species Odontesthes bonariensis. The sequence continues at coordinate 29,550,421 of NC_134511.1, forward strand.
TGAATCCTGCAAAAAGACAGGTGGCGAAACTCTGTCTGAACAGTTTCTGGGGGAAATTTGCGCAGAGGAACGAACTGGCTCAGACCGTCATCATCAGTGACCCGAATGAATTTTTTAACTACGCGTTCTCGGGTAAATATAAGATCACTTATTTCCACTTTCTCAACCCGGATACGTGCATGCTGCAATGGACCTACAGTAAACGATGTATCATTCCCCCCAACAAGGTGAACAACGTATTCATTGCTGCATTTACCACCGCTTATGCACGTTTAAAACTGTACAGTTGTCTAGAACTCATGCAGGACAAAATTCTCTACATAGACACAGACAGTCTGATCTATGTGGTGAAGCAGGGTGAGACCCCCCTGAAATTGGGAAACTATCTGGGAGATTTGACCGACGAGCTGGGGGGTGATACAATCCAGGAGTTTGTTGCAGCTGGACCCAAGAGTTACGCCTACCAGACCAAAAACCAGAAAAAGGTTTCGATGCGAGTTACAGAGAGTTGGTGGAGGGTTACTTGGCCGACTCCAGAGACGGGGTGATTGAGACACCTCAGCGCACGATCAGAAGGGATAAAAAGAAGTTTCTCTTAAAAAACGCAACATTCCTCAAAAAGTTCCGAGTGGCGTATGACAAGAGACGTCTCTTTCCTGACGGAACAACTCTCCCTTTTGGTTATTAAGATCGGTTAAGAGGTAAAAACAGGAAAGTTGAAATAGGAAAAATGTCACAGTCCTCTGTTAAAGAGGTAGATTTTGACCCCAGACTAAAGACCCCGTTTTCATGTCTGATTGTGGGACCAAGTGGGTGTGGGAAATCTTTCTTTGTTAAAACTATTTTACAAAATTGTAACCATGTGATGGATGTTGTACCTGAAAATATTGTATGGATTTACACTTCCTTCCAGCCTTTGTATGCTGAACTGCAGCGGATGAATAAAAAGATTAAGTTTGTGGAAGGATTGCCTCATTCTTTTGAAGATGAAAATCTGTTTCCTCCTGATCGAAATCACTTGGTTATTTTGGACGATGTTATTTTTCAAGCTTCGGACCATCCTGAAGTGGTGAAAATTTTCACACAGTACAGACATCATAGAAATATGAGCGTTATGATGTTGACTCAGAACGTGTTTCATCAGGGGAAGTACAGTCGTACCATTAGTCTGAACAGTAATTATCTGATGTTGTTTAAGAACCCCAGAGACAGATTGCAGGTGAATATACTAGCCCGTCAAATCTTCCCCTCACAGAAGGCTCTCTTCCTGGAAAGTTACGAAGACGCTACCAGAGAACCGCACGGGTACTTAATCGTTGATCTAACACACTCATGCCCAGATCAATACAGACTGAGGACGGGTCTACTTCCTGGTCAGTGGCCGATTGTCTACATCCCCAAAGCAAAGTAATTCATCATGTCTGCGCGTATAAAAAGGAATGCTCCTTTACTCAGAGCTCTGTACTACGCCACACCTCAGAAACGTAAAGACATTCTTAGTCATTGTTCACCAGATTTTCTTAAGACTTTGTGTGAGATTGCTCTTAATATTTTAAAGGGTAACATTAAGCTGTCACCTTCTCAATATCGGAAATTGAAAAAGCAGAAGAAAGTTATCAGACTGCTGGCTGATAGGAGAAGCGGTTTAAAACGTAAACAGCTGGCTCTCAAAAGTCAAGGAGGCGGTTTTATTCTACCCATCCTAACGGCTCTAGCACCTATAATTGGGGACCTAGTGGGAGGACTCGTCAGAAGGTAAAAAATCATGTCTCTCAGAACGGCGCAAAAAATGTTTCTCATTTCACCCCATCAGTTCAGACATTTGTCTCAACCAGAGACTTCCATCAGACAAACGGCGGAGGAAGAATTAGATGGTAAAATGAGAGCTATACTCGATGAGTCCGGAATGAGCTCTTATGAAAAAATTAAGAAATATAACGCTCTGTTGCAAAGATATCTCACCCTAATCAAGCAGGGTCAAATAGAGGAACCTCAAGTGACTGTGACTCTACAACGTAAAAGCGTTAATGATCCAATACCTGAATCAGATTCCACTGAGACGGATCGTGTTCACGATCCCGATCAGATAGAACTGGATGCAACAGCGAATAAGGTGTTAAAAATCCTCCCCAAGCGTGATCGTCGAAATGGAGAATACATTCTGAGAAAATTATCTGAGAGAAACGGGTGGACCACTAAGGGCGAGTTTATTTACCAGGGGCAGGCTGTGAGAAGGTCTCATTTGATTGATTTGCTTAAAAATCTTTTACTCCCTTTTAAAAGAAAAACCAGTGCCCTGCAACCGACAGGTTGGATGAGTTTTCTTAATACCCTGAATGAACTGAACATACCCATATCCTCTGTGAATAACCCGCAAGCACGTGATCAGTACCAACGCCTCAGAACGGATCCGAGTGGTTTGGAGAAAAGGCCAATCGTAAAAACCAGAAAGAAAATAACCTTTTCTCCGCATTTTTTAAGACCGGTGGAGCAAGATGAAGCTGCAGGTGGACAAAGTCTGCGTAAAAGGACAAAACCTCTCCGTTGGGATACCTTATCCCCTTAAACCTCTGTAAGAAATGAATTAAAAAGACACCGTTATTTGTTCTCAATAAAGTGTTTATTGATCCCAGTTTTTTCAGAGTGTACAGTTTTCTTTTTTTTCTTTTTTTTTCATGCGTTCACAATTTGTAACAATCTTTGAACATCTGTAAAGAGCAGGCTCTGTGATGAAAATAGGTACCATTCTGCTTTCTGATGCATCTCTGGTATTTTTTCACAAAGTTGGACACCATCACATCGTTTTTAAGAACATCACCACCGTAGGAAGTTAATACTTGCTGCAGAGATAGACCGCAGGCTCGTCTGCAGAGGTAATAAATACAGTGTTGACCGCATACGATGGACAGGGTGTTCTGAAGTTGACGGTTGTGGTACAATATTTCCGAGGATCGATCTTTCAGAAATGAAACAATGTCTGACGGGTAGTGAGTAAAATCTGGAGGTAATCCATAAGAATCAAAAAAGGTGGCTTGACCATTCTCCTCCAAAGTCAGAGCTAGCCAGTGTTCTCCGGGCATGTGAGAAGGATGAGTGTTCACGATAAAGTAGGATGGTAGGACGTTTGCGTGAGTAAGGGGAGCTGGTCACAGGCCCACACGCCGCAAAACAGGTCTCCCAGTAGGTGATGCAGCAGGCTCTCGATCTCGTAGTTATTCATGCTCTCTCTTTTTTAATAATAGTCCACCAGCACCTGTCTTCTTGAGTTGATCTCCAAAATGGAATCGTAACACGCATATACAATTAGAGTAGTGGTATGAGGTAGCGGTACTCTAAACCTCATTTCCAATCTTAAATTCCCGTTGGACACAGGTGACAACGCCTCAGTATCCTCACCAGGGTTTAGATTAAAGACAAAAAGCGAATACCCATTATTAAATTCTTCACGATTGATACTCAGAGGGAGGTCTTTTAAATGGCGACCGGTAGCGATGAACATGTTGTAAAATTCTCTGACTGAAATGCCTTGGTTGAACTGCGGTTGGAATGCCTTGGCGGGGACTTGTCTGCCATCTTGGCAGAGGGCCAGATATTCTATATCCATGTGTTTAAAATTAAAAGGTGAGAGGTCGCGTCTTCCTGTGAATGCCTCGTGATGCACCATGCCTAAAACAATATATTTAGGCATCGCTCCCAAAAAGAGATTCTCCTGCTTACATATCCTAGAGTTTTCAGGAATGGAGTATGTTTTCACATTCACTCGTGACAGAGGATAGAGGGCATTTCCTCTCATTAAGGCGGATGTATGGCCTAAACGAACCGCCGGGGAGACGGTGACTTTTTTGACAAAAAGAGAGGCGCCTAATATCTGCAATCGGAAAGTTGAATCTCTAGCTCCCATGAGGTAGAAGGCTTCACTAGCCCTGGTTAGTTTAATTCTCATATCCACAGAGTTCAACAGAAGTCTTTCACAGAAAAAGACATCCCCGTGGAGAGGACCCATTAGATGTACTTCTCTGGAATTAGCTGTAGAGGTCGCTCTCTGGTTTAATCCTCTGTTTGGACCGTTATTGGTCACTATAGAGTCAATAGAGCCGGCCGTATCTTTATAGTAAAGACCGGCGCTGAACTGACTCTTTAATGCATCTTCAGAAAAGATGAGCAAAGTCTCAATCATGGCTCTATAAGGATGAGTGGCGCTAGACTGTGAAATTAATCTATCCCCCAGAGTAACATCGCATTGACTGAAAAGTGTATTGAGAGGATAATTGATGAGACCCACTGCAGCATCGTTGACCAGGTCAGTTCCATCTGCATTGGTGATCTTCACGCGGAGATGTAACAAGGTATCATTCAGATCAAGATATTTTTCACCATCTCCCGGTATAAAAAACTCAATCGGACCATTCTCAGTAATGGCCGAAAGAGGCCTAATTTCCGTGTAGACCTTATCCTCGATAGAAAGCTGAGTCATAGGTACTGAAAATAAGTCCAGTTCTGCCAGGGTGCACTCCGGGGATTTGTGATGCAAAAGAGCCCTGTTTTTATTCTCTCGCCCCTGCTCCTTCTATTTATGATTCAGTGAAATATATCTCTGCTCTGTGTAGACTTCCTACCCCTAGGTCTGTTTATCCCAACTGACTTATTCTTTTTTGCCCTCCTCTGTATTTGTAACCCTCTCACACGTTCACCAGGCGGCCGCTTCCTCGGTCTTCGTGAGAGAACCATTATCCCTGACCCGTCTTGACCTCCTGATATTTTAGTCATGGCTTTACCTACAACGTCTGAGGCTATGTTTGTGGCTGCTGTCTTCAGATGTGGCTTGGCTATAGCGAAGCCTTTTTTAACTAAGGGCGCAACAAAACGGAATAATTTTGAAAATATAGACCCTATCCCATGACCGTACATTACAGGTGCTCCATAAAAGCCGGGCAAGGTCCCGCCTACCTGGTTCTCGTAATAGTTTACAAAGCGATGAGGGTCATCCCTCATGTTCATCTTAACCATGTTGCTTTCTTTTGTTATCCTTTTTTCTTAACACAGGCGTCACCTAGGGGCTTAATGTTTGCTCAATGTCTTACTCTCTCACTGATATCTGAGTGAATGACCATCATTTCATAACGTGCTGCGTTTTCACTGGTCGGAAATGTAGTCTCACAGAGGTTTTCCCGTAAGTAAAATTTACCGGAACGTTTTGATCCGTTTTAATCTCTATGTGGATGTTTTCAATATGTCTCTTGGCTACAGGAAGATAGTTGACTGGGTTAAAGGTATTCGTGATTATATTGCCAAACTGCCCCTCTACTCTAACCGTACGTAAGAGGGGAGCATAAGCATCACCGACTATCTGTGGAGCAACCACATCGCTGTAGCAATAAAACTGGTAGAAACCTGATCTTAATTCCATCGGATAAGGGGCTCTCCTTTTATCAAACACAATCCATTCACCAGACTCCACGCCTAGTATGTAGCTCAATGGTGGATAAAATCGTAGATGATACTGGGAACCTGCCTGGTACTTGAGTTTATTTTCAAGCGTATCCAGGACAAAGTAAATATCAGAACCTATTTTTCTAAGCTGGTTCTCGATCTCTGTCTTTAGTTGAGTCATTTCCTTAACGTATCCACATCCTATATTCTGACGATGTATCTTCTCCACCCCAAGTTTCTTCCACTCAAAATAAGCCTGAGTCTTTGGCACATTGTGCCATGTATGTGGATAGGAAATCTCTGTCAAGGCCACTTGCCACGAACCTTCCAAGTCAATATGTTGTGCTAAAACCACACGAAAACTGGAGCTAGAATTATGCTTAAAGACGTCGAGACTGGCGTTAGAGGGCAGGGTGATATAAAACCCCTCGTCCTCTTCCGTTCGGTTCATGATGTAAAGTAATTGGTGGGGAGTAATGAAGGCTTCTTTTTATACACCGTGAAGATCGCTGGCTCTGACCCAGCTGTTGAATTTCTCAGGCCAAAATTTCCAGCGGACAAAGACCTGTTTTATACCTCTGACGGTGCGTCGTTTTAATACCTCCACTTGGTACATCTTGTCTTTATTCAGTTTAACTTTTTGGAGTTCCTCGGCATAAAAGGAACCTTCGATAGGCTTTCCATCAAAATCTTTGAGTTTGTATACACGAGGAGATCGGGCAATCTGATCAGTCACTGTAAACACCTCGTCTGTAAAACTTTGTTCATATTTTTTATCAAACACACCTCGCAGTTTAGATATTCTCACACTATCGCCTATTTTAAATCTTATCCTGGAGTCTGCGCGTCGTTGACCTGAAGTACCACCGTACAGGTTTTTAAACACTTGAAGGGTATTTTCTAAAGTCACCTGCATAGGCATCATTTTTATACTTGAATGGTAACTATGGTTGTAACTTTTCACAAGATCCTGCAGGACATCCAGGTATCGGAGCGTGTTATTAGCAGTAAAAAATTTCCACATCCTCGTTTTTAAAGTACGGTTAAACCTCTCAATCACAGATGCTTTTACTTCGCTAGGTGTAGCAAAATGTTCAATGCCGTAGCGTTCTAGTAAAGCCTTAAATTTCTTGTTAAAGAATTCTTTACCAGCATCTGTTTGAAGTTTTTTAGGGGTCTTACTTTCTCTAAAAACAGATTCAAAACCCTTCACCACCTCTGCAGCGGATTTTCTCTTGAGAGCACGAACGTACGCCTTTTTTTAAAATATGTCAATGACGGTTAATGGGTAATTATAACCATCGTTATGTTCCACCAGGGCCTGCATGTCGCAGAGATCTGCCTGGAATTGTTTTAAAGGGCTGGTGACAAAAACTCTGTTTCTCGGAAAACGGATTCTTGCAGGCTTATGTAGAGTATAGGCGTCTTGCCCTGATAAAAACTCTTGAACTTTTTCGTACATAACTTTCCTACCACTTTCATCCTGCACTGCTTTACGTAAACTCTCTACTCCCCCAAAACTACCTGGTCGACCAGGATCGTAGTAAACCTTTTTCATTAATCTCATTTCAGTCATCTTATCTTATGCAGGTTCAGACTTGTACTAATGAAAAAACATAAAACGCATGTATATTTCAATCTTATCTTTATTATATACACACATACACACGTTTATATATTCATGAACAATGGATAAATGAGACAATAATTTAAGAAGTAGAAAAAGTTAAATGTTATAACAACATCATACGTGATTACATCATTAGTCTAAATACTTATAAAACGAAAAAATGTTACATCCCTCTTCTTCAACCCTCCCAAAACTTTGTCATGGTTTGAAGTTGTTGCAGTTTCTCAGCATCCTCTCCAATCAGGTGTTCGTACATGTCCTGAATAGCTGTATTATTACACAGACTTGAACATGTTATTGGGATTAAAGGAACTGCATTAGGCTGGTTTAAATCATATTTATCTGATAGATTTCAGTTTGTTCTTGTAAATGAAGAATCTTCCTCACACACCAGAGTAAGTCATGGAGTTCCCCAGGGTTCTGTGCTTGGACCGATTCTTTTTACTTTATACATGCTTCCATTAGGTAACATTATTAGACAGCATGGCATAAATTTCCATTGCTATGCTGATGATACTCAGCTGTACTTATCTATAAAACCAGATGAACCCAATAGGTTGGTCAGACTACAAGCATGTCTTAAAGGATAAGATCGGTTTTTTGACATTGGGCCCTTGATTTCACATTATAACATGATGTTCTACTCACCCCTGCTGGTTGTTGAACATTTGGAGCTGTTCCGAAGATATTCGCGAGGCGTCTGGCTGCTCTCTTGAGATATTCGGCCATGAAACGGTTTCCTATGGGCAAGCTTATACAGGCACAAACTATGCTGTTTATAATTTATTAATTACTGTACACTAGCACTGATAACGTGGAGGTGCGTCGCTTACTTAAAAAAGTCCGGGTTATTGTAATTTTGATTTTTTTCGTCGTAAAGTGGGTGTTACTGACGTCCTCGTCGTGCTACTGCCACAGACAGCCCACAGACCTGCTGCCTATTTATTCATTCGGCTAAAATTCAAAATTAGTAACCCGGATTTTTTTAAGTAAGCGACGCACCTCCACGTTATCAGTGCTAGTGTAGAGTAATTAATAAATTATAAACAGCATAGTTTGTGCCTGTATAAGCTTGCCCATAGGAAACCGTTTCATAGCCGAATATCTCAAGAGAGCAGCCAGACGCCTCGCGAATATCTTCGGAACAGCTCCAAATCACCAACAACAAGCAGGGGTGAGTAGAACAACATGTTATAATGCGAAATCAAGGGCCCAATGTCAAAAAAACGGTCTTATCCTTTAAAGACATAAAGACCTGGATGACTCAGAACTGTCTCCTGCTAAATTCAGACAAAACTGAAGTCGTTATCTTTGGACCTGAGCGTTTCAGGGAGAAATTGTCTAGCTATATAGTTACTCTAGATGGTATTTCCTTGGCTTCTAGTTCTACAGTGAGGAACCTTGGAGTTATTTTTGACCAGAACTTATCATTTGACTCGCATATAAAACAGGTTTCTAGGACTGCCTTCTTTCACCTTCGTAATATTGTTAAAATCAGGAACATCTTGTCTCAGAGTGATGCAGAAAAACTAGTCCATGCATTTGTTACTTCAAGATTGGACTACTGTAATTCTTTATTATTGGGCTGTCCCACATATTCTCTGAAAAGCCTTCAGTTGATCCAAAATGCTGCAGCCAGAGTTTTGACGAGAACTAACAGGAGAGATCATATTTCTCCAGTTTTAGCTTCTCTTCATTGGCTCCCTGTTAAATTCAGAATAGAATTTAAGATTCTTCTCCTTACATATAAAGCTCTTAATGACCGAGCTCCATCATATCTTAAAGATCTCATTGTAAGATATTTTCCTAACAGAGCACTTCGTTCCCAAACTGCAGGTTTACTTGAGGTTCCCAGAGTTTCTAAAAGTAGAATGGGAGGCAGAGCCTTCAGTTATCAGGCCCCTCTATTGTGGAATAAGCTGCCAGTAAATGTCCGGGAAGCAGACACCCTTTCCACTTTTAAGACCAGGCTTAAAACTTTCCTTTTTGATAAAGCTTATAGTTAGGGATGGCTCAGGTGATCCTGAAACATCCCATAGTTAAGCTGCTATAGGCCTAGACTGCTGGGGGGCCTCATCTGACACACCTTTCCTCACTTTACTCTCTTTATGTATATGTGATATTATTATGGTCATTAACTCGTGTTTCCCTGTTCCAACAGATATCCTTTGAATGGTGTTACAGTGCCACCGTCGCGGTGGCCCCCTGCCCCCTCCCCCTCCCCCCCCCTTTCTGTCTTCTCAAACCCCAGCTGGTCGAGGCGGATGGCCACCCTTCCTGAGTCTGGTTCTGCCAGAGGTTTCTTCCTGTTAAAAGGGAGTCGTTTCTCTCCACAGTCGCCTCAGGCACGCTCAGGCCGGGAGATTGGACCGAAAAACAAAAAGTTTTCAGTGCAATCTGTTGGTTTTCTTAGCTAGGAAATTGTTTTTGAATTGGCTCTATATGAACGAATTGGATTATTTTATGAATTATGATTATTATTAATTAATTGAATTCCAATTGGCTTGAATTGGACTTACTATCTAAGTGCCTTGAGATGACATTTGTTGTATTTGGCGCTATATAAATAAAAATGAATTGAATTGAATTGAATTTGTTTCATCACCGTCAGTTCATACAAGTAAGCTTCCGCCACAGCCGTGACTCTCGCGTCATCCTCACGAATCCTACGTGCAGTCAAAAGACACTGAATAGAAGCAACGAATCGTTGATTATAAAGTTTCCGCATCAGTCTGTAGTAATGGACATGGAAGAAGTCCTCCTCCATCACATCCATACATTGATGTTGTCGTAAACTAGGATGGTCCACGGTGCATCCATAGCAGCATTCTACCATGAATTTTTTGATGGTCTCATTCAAGAGGTGTAACACTGCAGTTTTTACAACTTTGTTAAACCCCAAGTGTACCCATCCATCAAATTCATCCTCACCCTCATCACCCTCTTCTCCTTCATCCACGTCCTCCACTCCTCTGTCATCCCGAGTGCCAGCCGATGTACCCTGGCCTGGTGGAATCTGAGAGTCCTCCAAGTTGTCAGACTCAGCTCCCTCCGGTATTACGGCCATGGTGTTGATGCTAGATCCTACCCGGTAGAGCGTTACGAGGCTGTCATCGGATGCCGTGGGGGAGAACTCAATCTCGGGAGAAGAGGATGGGAAGTACTCGGGTGATTTTGATCGTGAGGGAGGGTGGTACAGCTCCAGGTCATAGTCTGGTGATCGACACTGCGGCGATACGGATGCCTCAGATAGACTCCCTGGTTGCACCAAGAGCGAGGGAGAAGTATCCACCGAACAGCAATCAGGGATCTCCCCGCACGTGGTCTTCTGAACATTAGTACTCATCCTGCTCTCGGTGTTGGTTGCTGAGTTCCTGACCGTGCTGCAATGTCTCTTCATAAACCTAAAGGTTGGGGGGTGTGGTTAATGTCTAGGGGGTGGAGGATGAGGAGGAGGTAGTACTTGATTGGCGGTATGTCTATACAGCCAGTGTTTTCTTGACTGCCAGAATTTCAACCCAGTTCTGACAGCTGCGGAAGAGCGAGGAAATCCGCTCCGCTATTTCATCCATCTTCTCCATCCATGCTGCATGAGGCAGTGCTAGCATCGTTCTAAACACACCACAGTCAGAGTTAAAACACTCAAGAACAAAAAGATCCCCTTCTATCTTATCACTAGATTCCCGGGAGCTTGCACGAAAGAACCAGCGACCACTGACGGCTGTTTTTGATTGCCACACCGCACTGAAAGCCATCCTTGTTTGGGCTATCTCGGTGTCATTTAGAGGAGTCACCACTCTCGGGCGTTTAGCAGGAGGTCCCTGGCTTTCTCCTGGTTCTACCTTCACTGGTGCCTCTTCCCGAAATCCTCCAGGACGACGACGAGGGGTCGCTAGCTTCAACACTCCCCAGTCGTTGGAGGTTAGCATACCCACGCTGGTCAGAGGCCCCAGAGTCTCATCATTTTCGTCGAGCTGATACAGACAGAGCTCGCCTATTTCATACCTGAACACATACCCCCATTTTCCACGCATTCCATAGGGCTCCAGCGACCATTCAGGTGGAGGCTGCTGCGTTCTACACAGAAACACCGTACACCTTTTGGGAGCATCTGGCACCAATGGAGGATCTTGATATAACGTTACCGGAGTCTCACAAATGAGAGAGCGCCGAGTAAATAACCTCTCCCCCGTCTGCGAAGATTTCTCTTCTTCTTTCACTCTGCTTCTTGTCCTAATCATCCTGAATCAGTTATCTTCACACTGATATTGCTCTCTACATACGGACTCGTTCAGGGTTTTATACATTACCAAAACCCCACCCTTCTATCATCTCATTGGTTCTCAAAGTCACGGGCTATACATGACCTAATTACTTTATCCTATTTTTCCCCTACAGGGATCTGCAAAGCTGCCAAACAGCTATTTTTCGTCACTCCTAGTCCCGAGGATACTTCAAATTGTTGTCAGCTTTGCTCCTAAAACTTAAACTTTCCCCCTATTCCGTCATTAAACACTCTTTCATTTATACACTCAATAAATATTTAGACTTACCTAATTACTTTATACTATTTTCACCCCTACAGGGATCTGCAAAGCCGCCAGACAGCTATTTTTTCGTCATTCCTAGTCCCGACACTTAGGATACTTCAAATTGTTGTCAGCTTTGCTCCTAAAACTTAAACTTTCCCTATTTTGTCATTAAACAATCTTTCATTTTACACTCAATAAATATTAGATCCATCCCTTAACCACTCCCCACCTAAACTCCTTCCCATAACTCCTCCCCTAACACCACTCCCCCCTAACCCCTCCTCTCCCCCTCCCCCCTATAGCCCCTCCCCACACCACATGACCGGGGGTCACTAGAGTTCACCTTGTGACCAGGGGTCAACCAGAGTTCACCTGTCACATCCAATTAACTCATTAAGTTTGACGAAAGGGTGTTACTTCTGTTTTTTAATATACTAGCCCGTCAAATCTTCCCCACGCAGAAGGCTCTCTTCCTGGAAAGTTTTGAAGATGCCACCAGAGATCCGCACGGTTATTTAATCGTTGATCTCACTCACTCATGCCCAGAACAATACAGACTGAGAACAGGCATGCTTCCTGGTCAGTGGCCGGTTGTCTACATCCCAAAAGCAAAGTAATCCATCATGTCCGCGCGTATAAAAAGGAATGCTCCTTTACTCAGAGCTCTGTACCACGCCACACCTCAGAAGCGAAAAGAAATTCTTACTCATTGTTCACCAGATTTCCTTCGAGCTTTGTGTGAAATTGCTCTAAATATTTTAAAGGGTAACATTAAATTGCTACCTGCTCAATATCGGAAATTGAAAAAGCAGAAGAAAGTTATCAGACTGCTGGCTGATAAGAGAAGCGGTTTAAAACGTAAACAGTTGGCTCTCAAAACTCAAAGAGGAGGGTTTATTCTACCCATTCTAGCAGCTCTAGCACCCATAATTGGATATCTAGTAGGTGGAATCATCAGAAGATTAAAAAAAATCATGTCTCTCAGAACTGCACAAAAAATGTTTCTCATTTCACCCCATCAGTTCAGACATTTGACTCAACCAGAGACTTCCATCAGACAGACGGCTGAGGAGGAATTGGACGGTAAAATGAGAGCAATACTTGATGAGTCAGGAATGAGCTCTTATGAAAAAATTAAGAAATATGACGCTCTATTACAAAGATATCTCACCCTAATCAAACAAGGTGAGATAGAGGAACCTCGAGTGACTGTGAGTCTACAGCGTAAAAGCCTTAATGATCCAATACCTGAATCAGATTCCACTGAGACGGATTGTGTCCACGAGTCCGATCAGGTAGAATTGGATGCAACTGCGAATGATGTGCTGAAAATCCTTCCTAAGCGTGATCGTCGAAATGGGGAATACATTCTGAGAAAATTATCAGAGAGAAACGGTGGGACCTCCAGAGGAGAATTTGTTTATCAGGGGCACGCTGTGAGAGGATCTCATTTGATTGATTTACTTAAAAATCTTATGCTCCCTTTTAAGAGGAAAAACCAAACCCAGCAACCGACGGGGTGGGTGAGTTTTCTTAATACCCTGAATGAACTGAACATACCCATATCCTCTGTGAACAACCCACAAGCCTGTGATCAGTACCAGCGCCTCAAAACGGAACCGAGTGGTTTGGAGAAAAACCCTTCTGTAAAACCCAAAAAGACAATAACCCTTTCCCCACGTTTTTCAAGATCGGTACAGGGTGAGCGAGATGAGGCTGCAAATGGACAAAGTTTACGTAAAAGGACAAAACCTCTCCCTTGGACTACCTTCTAACTTTAAACCTCTGTAAGAAATTAATAAAACGACACAGTTATTTGTTTTCAATAAAAACTTTTATTGATCACAGTTTTTCAGAGTGTACAGTCTTCTTTTTGAAAAATAAAGAAAATAGGATGGAATGATCACTTTCATGCATTCACAATTTGTAACAGTCTTTGAACATCTGTAGAGAGCAGGCTCCGTGGTGAAAAGATGTACCACTTTGGTTTCTGATACATCTCTGATATTTTTTTCACATAGTTAGATACCATCGCATCATTTTTAAGAACATCCTCGTCGTAGGTAGTTAACACTTCCTGCATAGATAACCCACAGGCTCGTCGGCAGAGGTAATAAATACAATGCTGACCGCATGCGATGGACAGGGTGTTCTGAAGTTGGCGATTATGGTACAATATTTTCCGGGACCGATCGTTCAAAAATGACACAGTGTCTGACGGGTAGTGAGCAAAATCCGGCGGTAATCCATAAGAATCGAAAAAAGGTGGCTTGACCTTTCTCCTCCAAAGTCAGAGCTAACCAGTGTTCTCCGGGCATGTGAGAAGGATGCGTGTTCACGATAAAGTAGGCAGGTTTTGTAAACGTTTGTGTGAGTAAGGGGAGCTGGTCACAGGCCCACACGCCGCAAAACAGGTCTCGCAGTAGGTGATGCAGCAGGGTATCGATCTCGTAGTTATTCATGCTCCCTCTTTTTTTTTTAATAATAGTCCACCAGCACCTGTCTTCTTGAGTTAATCTCCAAAATCAAATCGTAACACGCGTAGACAATCAGAGTAGTGGTTTGAGGAAGAGGGATTCTAAACCTCATTTCCAATCTTAAATTCCTGTTGGAAACAGGTGACAGCGCCTCTGTATCTTCGGCAGGGTTGAGATTGAACACAAACAGCGTGTAGCCATCGTTAAACTCGTCACGACTGATACTCAGAGGGAGGTCTTTTAAATGACGGCCGGTAGCAGTGAACATGTTGTAAAATTCTCTGACTGAAATGCCTTGGTTGAACTGTGGCTGGAATGCCTTGGCGGGAACTTGTTTACCATCTTGGCAGAGGGCTAGATATTCTACATCCATATGCTTAAAATTAAAAGGTGAGAGGTTGCGTCTTCCCGTGAAATACTCATGATGCACCATGCCTAAAACTATATATTTAGGCATTGTTCCCAAAAAGAGATTCTCCTGATTACATATCCTCGAGTTTTCGGGAATAGAGTATGTTTTCACATTCACACGTGACAGCGGGTAGAGTGCATTTCCTCTCATTAAGGCCGATGTATGACCTAAACGAACCGCCGGGGAGACGGAAACTTTTTTGATAAAAAGAGAAGCTCCTAATATCAGCAATCGGAAAGTTGAATCTCTAGCTCCCATGAGGTAAAAGGCTTCACTAGCCCTGGTTAGTTTAATTCTCATATCCACAGAGTTAAGCAGGAGACTCTCACAGAAAAAGACATCCCCATGGAGAGGTCCCATTAGATGTACTTCTCTGGAATTAGCTGTAGAGACCGCTCTCTGGTTTAATCCTCTGTTTGGACCGTTATTGGTCACTATCGAATCTATAGATCCAGCCGTATCTTTATAGTAAAGACCTGCGCTGAACTGACTCTTTAATGTATCTTCAGAAAAGTTGAGCAGAGTCTAAATCATGGCTCTATGAGGATGTGTGGCACTAGATTGTGAAATTAATCTCCCAGAGTAACATCACATTGACTGAAAAGTGTATTGAGAGGATAATTGATGAGACCCACTGCAGCATCATTTGCAAGGTCAGTACCATCTGCATTGACAATCTTCACGCGGAGATGTAACAAGGTGTCATTCAGATCAAGATGTCTTTCACCATCTCCAGGTATAAAAAACTCAATCGGTCCGTTCTCAGTAATGGAGGAAATTGGCATAATTTCTGTGTAGACCTTATCCTCGATAGATAGCTGGGTCATAGGTACTGAAAACAAGTCCAATTCTGCCAGGGTGCATTCAGGGGATTTGTGATGCAAAAGAGCCATGTTATATTCTCTCCCCCGTGCTCTTTCTTTTTTATGATTCAATGGAATATATCTCTGCTCCGTGCTGACTTCCTACCCCTAGGTCTGTTTTTTCCAACTGACTTCTTCATTTTAGCCGCCCTCTGTATTTGTACTCTCCTCACACGTTCACCTGGTGGTCGCTTCCTAGGTCTTCGTGACAGAACCATTACCCCCGACCAAGGTTCACGTTAGCCGGCTGTGGCCGGACATTGGCCGTTTCGCAAGCTGAATGACCGGCATATTAAAATGTGACCGGACAAAATGTCCGATAAAAAAATTAACAATAATATTAGCTATTTTGAAATATTAAACTTTACAAAACAACACTAATATGAAACTGAATAAAGCTGAAAATAATAAGTTAAAAATAATTTATCCGATAGAACTAAGCGGCCAAGTTGAAATTCTACCGCGAAACAACTGTTTAGAGTCCCTAGCAACCAAATGTTTTGCCTGGTAACCAGACAGTAACAGCGGCTACAGTATAGCAATTACAGAACAGATAAGGCCAACAATGGCAAAGCAGATATCTCTCGGGAGGTTTTTCAAAAAAAGAAGCCAAGGCGTGCCCGACACAAATGACTTGACTGCAGCATCACCAATATCATCGGCTGAAAAAGAGGCTGATAGAGGACCCAGCCGGGGAGCCCGCAAAAAAAAGAAAACGAAGCTTCAAAGGAGAATGGACAGAACAATTCCGGTGGCTCAGACACGAAAGAGTGGATGGAGGTACAGAGACAATGTTTTGTACAATTTGTGAGAGCAGGAAAAACCAATGGGTTCACCAAAGGCTCGATCAATTTTAAAAAATCTGCCTTGGTCGAGCACAGCGAGTCCTCTGACCATAGATCAGCCATGTCACTAACGCCTCAGCAAAGTGCTATTAAGCATCACTGTGACATAGCCACGAAGTCTAGAAGAGATTCGCTCGTGTCACAGATGAAAGTGATCTACCACATGGCTAAAAGTGACATCCCAACTCATCAGTTTCGTGGACTGACAGAATTACTGCAGTCTTTGGAAGCCCCTGATTTTCAGTGCAGTGCGAACGTATACCAGCACAACGAGTCTCTAAACGACATGGAAGTTGCGATTGAGAGAACGCTAATAGAACAACTTGACGAGAAACTGAAACAGAGTGAATTCCTTGGGTTGATAATTGATGAAACTGTTAACATCACAGTGAACAAGAAGCTGATCGTCTACCTGAAGTTTGAGAACAGGGGCAAGGCAGAGACAGTTTTCCTGGGGAACTACACAATTCAATCAGGAACGGCCCGGAGCATCTATAGCAATGTGGTGGATGCGCTGAAGGACAGGGGTTTGGACATTCGCAGAGTCATGGGTCTGGGGTCTGACGGGGCCAGTGTCATGATGGGTTGCCATTCTGGTGTTGGTGCTCTGTTAAAACAAGAGAGTGCGTTTGCTGTTCAGGTGCACTGCATTGCTCATCGTGTAGCATTGGCGGCGTCAGATGCATCCAAGGCTGTCCAAATGGTTGCACATTACAAACGCACGGTCAATTCGGTATATTCATTTTACAAACATTCTGCAACCAGAACGAATCGGCTACGAGAGCTCTGTGCTACCCTCACTGACGAAGACATGACCAGCTTGAAACAGCAGTGCGCCGTGCGCTGGCTCTCCCTCGGCAAAGCTGTGAGTGCTGTCAAAAAGAATTGGCCTGCGCTGATAATGGAGCTCAGCGAAGAAGCAGCCAATGGCAATGCCCAAAGCCAAGGGCTTCTTAACCAAATTCGATCATACAAATTCATTGCCCTGACGCACACCCTCTCTGATGTCCTGCCCGTGATGGATAAGCTCAACCTGTGTTTCCAGAGGGAGGACGTCAATTTGGGCTGTATCTCACCCATGGTACAAGCTTCATTGGCTGCACTAGCCCAATTGAAAGACACCCCGGGCCCAGAAGAACAGGGCTTTCACTGTGCGTTCGTGGACTGAAAGTTCAAGGACTTAACAGTGACGGAGAGCACCGAGAAACATGTGCGCACGTTTGACAACAGGAGAAGGCAGTACATCGAAGAGCTCATCGAATCGCTGGAGAGGAGATTCCCCCGTGATGACGTGGATATCCTGAAAGGCTTTGACCTGGTCTTCAATCCTGACAGATACCCTGTATCCTGTGGTGAGTTTCAAAGTATTAATTTAAAGACGGCATCACTCGTTATTATTTATTGCCAAATAAAATGTTATTAGTGGTGGTCTAATTATTTAATATTTTATTATTATTATTATTATTTTACAGAAATGCAACAATATGCTCAGCATGCAGTCAAGCCTTTGATAGAGCACTATGGGACACCAAAGGAGACGGAGACTGGCGCAGTGGAACCCTTAATTTCCCCTGAGAATGCCCAGCGAGACGAGGTGCCATTGATGACGGCTCTTCGTGGATACGGCGGTCTAAACTTCCTCACTGCGTGTGAGACCGTTGTTCGAGAATTGGGTGACATCTTTCCCGAGTGGGCCAAGCTTGCCAAGATAGCGTGTACAATCCCGGTGTCCAGTGTGCCAGCGGAAAGGGGCTTTTCACTCCAAAACCGCATAAAAACCTCAATCAGAAACCGCATATCTGAGGAAAAGGTGACGAGACTGATGCGGATATCTTGCAGCGGGCCGGGGTTGAAAGACTTTGATTTCCCTCGAGCAGCGGAGAACTTTCATGCAATGAAGTTGTGCAGGAAATGAATGTTATTTGTGATGTGTTTGTATTTAATTCCTGTTCTGTTTTTGTTCTCCAATGTTCGTCATGCCCATTTTTTTATGGGCGATGCCTAAGATAACGCGACATAGGCTGTGCAGATGCCAATTATTTGTTCTTGTTATTTGTTAAATCAGTTAGACATGTCAGTGACTGTTACTGTTCTTTGCTATGGTTATTAGCCAGACCTAATTGTTTTTAAGGATTAGACCACTTGGCCTAAATAAATTAATTTTGTTGAAAAGACGTTATCGTTTCTGGACATTAGGTTATTGATGGGGTAGACTACGACCAGTGTTGGGTAAGGCCTACTAAAAAAAAAGATGAGAAGTCCCAGTGAAAGTAGACATTGCATGCACGGAGAGCAAAGGTAGCCAGCGCGCTCTCTTACACACACCAGAAAAGCTCGAACAGGGCAACAAAAGAAAAAAAAAAAACCCAGCCCAGCCAGCGCGCTGCGCGCATATCTACGCTAGCCTACTTAATTATCCATAACAGACAACTCATTTTGTTTTATCAGCAAACCCGAAGAAGATTTCCCTGCTCAAATTGGGTAAAGATGTGATGAATGTAATGGTACAGTAACTGTAACGACGTTACTGAAACTTAAACTGTAGCCTAATGCGTAATTCCTGCCAAAAGTAATGAAACTACAGTAACACATTCCGTACGACGCATCTATGTGGGCTTGTGAGTTAGCGAAAAGGGGGAGGTCCGTTAGATATTCCAAATGTCCGGTATTCTACAACACAGCCGGCCACTTGTCCGGCCAGTAAAAAATCTAGCGTGAACCCTGCCCCCGACCCCTCCTGACCACCCGTCTGTGCAGAACCCGATATTTTTCTCATGGTATTACCTATGACATCTGATGCAATATTTGTAGCCGCTGTTTTCAGATGCGGCTTAGCTATAGCAAAACCTCTTTTAACTAAGGGCGCAACGAAGCGAAATAATTTTGAAAAAATAGACCCTATCCCCCGACCGTACATTACAGGTGCTCCATAAAAGCCTGGCAGACTGCCACCGACCTGATTCTGATAATAGCTCACAAAACGCTGCGGGTCATCCCTCATGTTCATTTTAACCATGTTGCTCTGTCTCTCGTTATCGTTATCGTTTTTTTTTTTGTTTTTGTTTTTTTTCCTGACACAGGCGTCACCTCTGGCTTAATGTTAGCCTGATGTCTTACTCTCTCGGTGATATCCGACTGAATGACCATCATTTCATAACGTGCTGCCTTTTCACTTGTCGGAAATGTAATCTCACAATGGTTTTCCCGTAAGTAAAATTTACAGGAATATTCTGATCTGTTTTGATCTCTATCTGAATATTTTCAATGTGCCTCTTTGCTACAGGTAGATAGTTGACTGGGTTGAAAGTATGCGTGATTATATCACCAAACTTACCCTCTACTCTAACTGTTCGTAAGAGAGGTGCGTACGCATCACCAACAATTTGGGGGGCAACCACGTCGCTGTAACAATAAAGCTGATAGAAACCTGATTTTAAGTCCATCGGATGAGGTCCCCTCCTTGTATCAAACATGATCCATTTACCCTGCTCTACACCTAACATGTAGCACAATGGTGGATAGAAACGCAAATTATACTGGCCGCCGGCCTGATACATAAGTCTATTTTCAACTGTATCTAGTTGGAGATAGATATCAGAATCTATTTTTCTAAGGTGACCCTCAATCTCTGCCCTGAGTTGATACAAATCTTTAAAATGCCCGCATCCTATATTCTGACGGTGGACCCTTTCCGTATCCGTCTTTCTCCACTCAAAATAAGCCTGACCCCTCTGGACATTGTGCCATGTGTGCGGATAAGAAATCTCTGTTAAGGCAACCTGTCACGAACCCTGTAAGTCTATGTGTTGGGCCAGGTTGACACGGAAGCTCGAGCTAAAATTATTCTTAAAAACGTTGAGACTGGCATTAGACGGCAGGGTGATATAAACCCCTTCGTCCTCTACCGTTCGGTTCATGGTGTAAAGTCAATGGTGAGGGCGGTGGTGAAGTCCTCTCTTATATACCGCGAAGGTCGCTGGCTCTAACCCAGCTGTTGAATTTCTCGGGCCAGTTTTTCCATCGGACAAAGACCTGTTTTACACCTCCGACGTTGCGTCGTTTTAATACCTCCTTCACTTGGTACATCTTGTCTTTACTCAGCTGGACTTTCTGGAGCTCCTCCACATAGAAGGAACCCTCGATTGACTCTCCATCGAAATCTTTGAGTTTGTACACACGAGGATATCGGGCAATCTGGTCACTCACTGTAAACACCTCATCTGTGTAACTTTGTTCATATTTTTTGTCAAACACGCCTCGCAGTTTAGATATTCTTACAGTATCCCCTATTTTAAATCTTTTCTTCGTGTCTGGACGTCGCTGACCTGAAGTACTTCCATACAGGTTTTTAAACACTTGAAGGGTATTTTCTAAAGTCACCTGCATTGGTAACATTTTGATGCTTGAATGGTAACTATGGTTGTAACTTTTCACAAGATCCTGCAGGACATCCAGGTATCGACGGGTGTTGTTAGCAGTAAAAAATCTCCACATCCTCGTTTTTAAAGTCCGGTTAAACCTCTCAATCACAGATGCTTTTACTTCGCTAGGTGTGGCGAAATGTTTAATGCAGTGACGGTCTAATAAAGCCTTAAATTTCTTGTTAAAAAATTCTTTACCGGCATCTGTTTGAAGTTTTTTAGGTGTCCCACTTTCTCTAAAAACAGATTCAAAAACCTTCACCACCTCTGCAGCGGTTTTTCTCTTGAGAGCACGAACGTATGCCTTTTTTGAAAATACATCAATAACAGTTAATAGGTAATTATAACCATCGTTGTATTCCTTCAGGGCCTGCATGTCACAGAGATCTGCCTGGAATTGTTTTAAAGGGCTAGTGACAAAAACTCTATTTCTCGGAAAATGTATTCTCGCTGGTTTATGGAGAGTATACGCGTCTTGCTTTGATAAAAACTCTTCAACTTTTTCATGCGTAACTTTCTTACCATTTTCATACTGCACAGTTTTACGCAACCTCTCTACCCCAAACTACCTGGGCAGCCGGGATCGTAGTAAGCCTTTTTCATTAATCTCTCTTCAGTCATCTTATCTCATGCAGGTTCACAGTTGTACTGGTGAAAAACATAGAACGCCACTATATTTCAACCGTATCTTTTATTACGCACACACATACACACACATATACATATTTGTGAAAAAAAAAAAAAAGCACGAATTGGTAGTAATATACGATAGGAAGAAGAATTTAAGAAGAAGAAAGATGAAAGAAGTTAAATGATATAACAACATCACACATGATTACACCACTAGTCTAAACACTTCTAAAAGAAGTGAGTGAAAAAAAAATAAAAAAAATAATAATAATAAAAAATGAAAATAAAAAAGTTATAACCCTCCTCTTCAACCCTCCCAAAACTTTGTCATGGCTTGAAGCTGCTGCATTTTCTCTGCATCCTCTCCAATCAACTGCTCGTACATGTCATGAATAGGGGTATAAATTTGTTTCATCAGTGTCAGTTCGTACAAGTAAGCTTCTGCCACAGCCCTGACTCTCCCATCATCTTCACGGATCCTGCGCGCGGTCAGAAGATGCTGAATAGAAGCAACGAATCGTTGATTATAAAGTTCCCGCATCAGTCTATAGTAGTGGGCATGGAAGAAATCGTCCTCCATCACATCCTTACACTGATGTTCTCGTAAACTGGGATGGTCCACACTGCAGCCGTAGCAACACTCCACCATGAATTTTTTGATGGTCTCATTCAAGAGATGCAACACGGCAGTTTTTACAACTTTGATGAAACCTGCGTGCACCCACCCATCAAATTCATCCTCGCCCTCTCCTCTTCCATCCACGTCCTCCGCTCCACGGTCATCCTGAGTGCCTGCCGATGCACCCTGGCCTGATGGAAGTTGGGAGTCCTCCTGCTCGTCAGACTCAACTTCCTCTGGTATTATGGCCATGGTGTTGATGCTTGATCCTACCCGGTAGAGCGTTAAGACGCAGTCATCAGGTGCCGAGGGGGAGAACTCAATCTCGAGAGAAGAGAAGGATAAGTTTTCGGGTGAAGTCGGCGGTGATGGAGGGTGATACGGTTCCATGCTGTATCTGCCACGGTCTGGTGATCCAGACTGCGGTGATGCTGACGGGCTCCCAGGCTGCACCAAGATCGACGGAGAAGCCTCCAGTGAACTGCATTCAGGGATCTCCCCAGACATTGTCTTCTGTACATTAGTTCTCATCCTGTTCCTTGTCTGGATTTCTCCAGGGTCTTCCTTCACTGTTGCCGCATTCCCAGATGGATCCAAACCTCCAGGAGAACGGGGGGTTGCTAGCTTCAATACTCCCCAATCGTTGGAGGTTAGCGTACCCACACTGGTCAGAGGCCCCAGCTTCTCATCATCCGCGTCGAGCTGATACAGACAGAGGACGCCTGTTTCATACTTGAACACATACCCCCGCATTCCATAGGACTCCAGCGACCATTCTTCATGTAGAGATTCAGGCGGAGGTTGCTGTGTCCTGCACAGAAACACCATACTCTTCTTGGGTGCATTTGGTATCAGTGGAGGATCTTGATATATCGTTACCGGAGTCTCACAAATGAGTGAACGCCGAGTAAATACCCGCTCCTGCGATTGCAAAGATTTCTCTTCTTCTTCTTTTACCACACGGCTTCTTGTCCTGCTCATCGTGAATCAGCTATCTTTCACAACGTTGTCGCTCTCTACACACGGAGAACTTCAGGGTTTTTATCCATTACCAAAAACCCCACCCCCCTCCTGTCATCTCATTGGTTCTTAAAGTCAGGAAACAATCTACATCTAACTATGTTTTTTTATTTATTTATTTATTTTTATTCTATCTCACCACTCCCTACAGCTGCATGAAGTAGGCAACATGAGTTTAACAGCCTGTTGGAACCAAATGTAAAACCAGTTTCTGAGCACCCTCTCTGACTGTCTTTTTTGAAGCACTCAAGAATACACGTGTCTTTTTAAAATCTCGACAGTTTACCGTCTTAAACTAAACCACTCCTATTAAACCCCTAAACCTTTTTTTTTTTTTTTTTTAATTGATCTATTATAGAATCAGTACTATTACCAAAAAACTAACTAACTTAGCTGTAAATACACCCCCCTCCGAAGCCACGTATGCTCACCACTGGGGTTCCGCAAGGTTCGGTCTTGGGTCCTCTTATTTTCTCCCTCGACCCATCATCTCTTGGTTCTATCATCCACTCCCATAACTTTTCCTACCACTGCTATGCATATGACACCCAGCTGATTCTGTCTTTTCCCCCTTCTGACATCCAAGTGTAGGCACGCATTGCTGCGTGCCTGGCAGACATTTCGGGGTGGATGTAGATACACCACCTTAAGCTCAACCTGGACAAGACTGAGCTGGTGTTTCTCCCGGGGAAGGGCTGCCTGTTCCGAGACCTGGCCATCACCATACTGCGAGAAATCTGGGTGTGATCCTGGACGACCAACTGTCGTTCTCGGCAAACATCGCATCAGTGACCCGTTCCTGCCGATTCCTCCTCTACAACATCCGGAGGATTCGCCCCTTCCACACTGACAAGGCAGCGCAGGTGCTCATCCAGGCTCTTGTCATCTCCCGCCTGGACTACTGCAACTCGCTCCTTGCTAGCTCCCCGGCTTCTGCCATCAGACCTCTGGAGCTTGTTCAGAAAGCTGCTCGTCGTCTGGTGTTCAATCTCCCCACGTTCTCCCACACGACTCCCCTTCTCCGCTCTCTACACTGGCTCCCTGTAGCTGCTTGAATCCAGTTTAAGACTCTGGTGCTAGCCTACAGGGCAGTGGAAGGAACAGCTCCTTCATACCTCCAGGCTATGGTCAAGCCCTACACCCCCGCCCGACCACTTAGCTCTGCGGCCTCCAGGCGGCTGGCTGCCCCGTCACTCAGAGGTCCCTGCGTACGATCGACATGGTCACGGCTTTTCTCTGTTCTAGCACCCCGATGGTGGAACGATCTCCCGACTATGTCAGGACAGCTGAGTCGCTGCCCATCTTTCGCTGCAGGCTGAAAACCCATCTCTTCAGGAAACACTACCCAGATCCGCCCTCTTAGGACATCACCTGTTTCGTCCTAGCTCCTTACGCACTTATTTGTTTCCTAAATTGTCTTTGTTTTCTAAATTTTCTTCCCATTTGTCTAGGTACCTAACTTACCGCACTTACTCTAGCACTAGTTATGCTCTTACTGTTTAGTTTTGGAAGGAAATGCACTTATGATTTTTTTGTGACCTGAAGTTCTTTTGCCTACCGATGTGGAACACACTTATTAGCCGCTTTCGGACAGAGCAGTTCTAAGAACGCCATTCTAAGAACGGTCCTCCTCAAATTTCGTTCTGATAACTGTCCTTCTCCAACGGAACTGTTTCAGTGTGCATTCGCACATGAGTCGGGACCAGGTTGGGACTGATGCGGTGCAGCCGTCTGCGACAGTGACATGTTACTTTAGCGCCACATTCAACAACAAAACAAAACCCGCGAAAAGTAAGGAGAGAAGAAAATAACACCACAAAGAAGCTAATATGGACAGCGGGGAGGTCACCGTGTTCATGGTCTGCATGATAGTGATATTAATCATGGACGATCACATCGGGCGTCTAACATCTAGGCTGGAAGAGCACACAGAGACAGTCAGGAGACGAAGGATCAAGCGCAGGCGATGCTTCTTCATTTCATGAAGGAAGGAGAGCAGAGCACAGCAGACAAATGAGATGACGTGTAAGTTTAACTTATTAAACACGCGCAGGTTGTGTCTGTCATATGAGTAAACATTTCAGCCGTGACAGCATGACATGGGGCATAGCTACGACCACCAAACACCTACGTCAGATGTGTTCCTATGGAACCCAGAAAAGACCCAGCCTCGGAGAAGGAGCTAAAATGGTTATAGGAACTGAGGGCGATGGTCCCGAGTTCCTGTATGTCCGAATGCGGGAGAAAACGGCCCCGTGGATTAAAAGGTTATAGGAACTGCCAAAGGTTCCTACGAATGTGGCTATTGTAAGTCGCTTTGGATAAAAGCGTCTGCAAAATGACCGTAATATGTAATGTAAAAAGGAAACTGTTCAGAGAGCTGTTTTCTCTTGGGCGCAGATAACATTTTTTCTATACTGGTCCACATAAATCTCAGTGGATTATTTTGCACACTGGGTTGTTAAAGGGGAACTCCAGGGCATTTGAAGCGCATTTCCATTGCTAGAGATTGTCAAATACTGACGGTAGGACACAGACCGGTGCAAATCGGCGCTCCATGTTTGGAGATAGCGCTGTTTGCGCAGCCTGTCATTCTTACCAAATACGTGGTGGCTAAGGGGCAAGAGCTAAACCTTCCACGTAAAACAACAACTTGCACACTGCAGAAACGTCACACCACTTTATAAAACATCCGACAATAAGTCACAAGCCTTACCATCAAAACCATATGCATGGTTCTCACATTACTGGCATGGGGACGTTACAAAACAACTTTATAAACAGCATGTCACTTACCTCTTGTCGGTAGGCGCGCGCATGTGAAAGCCCAAAAGAGTCAATGGACGATAATCCCATACACAAAACAATTATCTTCTCTAGAAAAACTGCGTTCAAGTATTTAAAACATTACAACAATATTACTGGGCATGTATTGTTGTAATGTTTTAAATACTTGAACGCAGTTTTTCTAGAGAAGATAATTGTTTTGTATATTCAAATTCAATTCAAATTCAAATTCAAAAATACTTTATTTATCCCAGAGGGAAATTAAATGTTGATGTAGCTCAATTAAATCAAGGAGTTATTATAGATGCTGATGGCTGTGGGCAGGAAAGATTTCCTGTAGCGGTCCGTTTTGCATCCAAACTGAAGAAGCCTTTGACTGAAGAGACTCTGTTATTGTATATGTATATATATATATATAAGATATATATATATACATATATACCTATATACCTATATATATATATATATATATATATATATATATATATACATATATGTATATATATATATGTTGTATATGGGATTATCGTCCATTGACTCTTTTGGGCTTTCACATGGCTCGCGCCTACCGACAATGACATGCTGTTTATAAAGTTGTTTTGTAACGTCCCCATGCCAGTAATGTGAGAACCATGCATATGGTTTTGATGGTAAGGCTTGTGACTTTGTCAGATGGTTTATAAAGTGGTGTGACGTTTCTGCAGTGTGCAAGTTGTTGTTTTACGTGGAAGGTTTAGCTCTTGCCCCTTAGCCACCACGTATTTGGTTAGCATGACAGGCTGCGCAAACAGCGCTATCTCCACACAGGGAGCGCCGATTTGCACCGGTCTGTGTCCTACCGTCAGTATTTGACAACCTCTAGCAATGGAAATGCGCTTCAAATGCCCCGGAGTTCCCCTTTAATTAGTTGTGCAGTTAGCACTCTTTTAAAGTCCTACTGTACATCTTGTGACTGAGAATAATATATTACAAGCCATAATGTGATTCCCCCTTTAAGTGGATCAAAGCATTGTTTTTCCTCTTACCCTGCAAGCATCAAATGCAGTGACTCATGTTTATTCATGTCTTTTTTCACCTTTTGCATCTGTCTGTTTAGCATTACCCATGACAAATTGTTGAATTAACAGCAACAAACAATTGGCCAGGACTCCCTGGCAGAAGAGTTATTGTAACTCAATGGGACCATTTCCTGGTTAAAGAAAGGTTAAATAAAAAATAAAATAAAAAAATGACCAATGGAATTTTAACAAAGCACACTGCAAAGAAGAATCAACGAGAAAAGGCCAAAAAATAGCTCTGGCTGGTGGATGCAAACAAGGGAAGTGCTGTTATTTAATAGCCTGACTACGTCATACTCACGATTCTAGTCAGAATGTGAGTCTGATACTGTTCAATAGAGTTTTGGGTATGGGGCGTGTTCAACCGAACCAGGAGAAAAAATGCCTCTTCGCTCAATTGGATAGACCTACAACCAATCAGAGCAACGTAGTATGTGACGTAGATTAAGCAACACACACTTGTTGTAGGAAGGACGGCAAAAACATCTTTTCTATCGATAAAAGCCTTTATCGCGTTCCTCTGTTCGTCTTTTAAAATTAATGCAATGTGGAGATCCTGTAGAACAGACTTGATGGCAGAATCTACACACCTTAGCTCTCCAGCAGCAGCCATATTCAGCTATTTAGAGACGTAGACGATAATGTCCCTGTTGATCATCTGTCCATCATCGTATAAAGCCCGCCCTGGCAATCTGATTGGGTCGACCAATTCTTGGTCGGGCATAATGATTTCCCAACTGAGCAGAGCCAGACCGGACTTCCCGACCAAATCTTTTATGGGCGGGGCTAAGTTCGGCTGGCACCCAGGCTAGTTATTTAACTCCCTGGAACTCCTTGTTTAAATTACATCTTTTCAATGTTTTCTAGTTCTTGCACCAAATCTCAAACTGCAGGTACATATGTTGACCACTAGGTGGAGTAATAATCCACAGAAACAGGGTTTACTCTCGTAACAGAAAAAGCACAAAGATGCAAAAGGCTGGTGTTTTGATACCTGGCTTCACTAGTCCACGTGTCAAAGTGTCTTTAGGCAAGAGACTGAACCCCACATTAACTCTCATCCATTCATCTGCATGTGACTGATAGAGAAAAAGCATTAAATAAGAAAGAAAAAAAACAACAACTATTGACTGAAAATAAGTTATGTGTGAATGTGGCTTGTAGAGGTAAAAAAAACCTAATAAATGCTATTTCACAGCTTGAAGACTGACATGTATTTACAACACTTCAAAGCTCAAGCTCAAGCTTGGTACTGGGCATGTTACCTTTACATAATGACAGTTTTGACATGACACAGTAGGAGATTCATAAATGATTAAACAAATAATGGTTGGTTTCCATTTAGCGGCCCACTGTTACAACTGTCTGCTTTAACAGCAACCTGTTTAAAGTCTTTGTTCCACTGAATATTCTCATAAAAAGTTGAAAAGTGTTTTTCTGTAACTGAATGCATGGGATTAACTCCTGGCAGATTTTTGGGGTTTAAGAACTTCAATAGTTTTGTATGAAAGACCCACATCTTATCATCTATAATCCTGTTAGTTAATATGTTTTTACAAGGTGGGTCGGTGTGGGTCCTGGTGTCGGGCTGGTTGCTCTGGGGTCTCTGATGTGCCTGCAGGCTGTTCTTTGTTAGGGTGGGGTGGCGTGCGGTGGGGTGTGGCGGTGCTTCTCCCCTGTTGGGGGCGGCTTGGGTGGGCCTGGGTGATGGTCTCAGGCCCGGGCTGTTATGACTGGAGTGATTGTGTGGTTTGTTTGTTTGTTGTTTATTTGTTTTTGTTTGTTGTGTTGTGTTTTGTTTTGTTCTTTTCTTTATGTGTAGGGGCCGTCTGGGGTGGGGCGGGTGGGTGCCTTCGGGTTGCCAAGTGGCTCCCCGAATATGCTGCTGGCCCCGGACCTGGTGAACATCGAGCCCTCCAGAGGTCCGTTTCACGTAGCAGGTTTAGTGAAAACTCTGAGTAGGTTAACCCTGAAATGAGCGAAACCCTGAGTTTTCCGTTTCACAAAGGGAGGTAACTCAACCCCGAGAAAGAGGGGTAACTCTAGCCTGTTTCACAAAGAGAGGTAACTTAACCTCACGGTCAGTTACCGGAGTAACAGACTCTCTGAACCTAACCTGGTCGCGAGCAGGTTTTATTCAAGAAACCTTGAGTTTCTTTCTGTCTCCGCCCTCTTTCAGCCACACACGCCATTTGATTTCCTCATTCGTTCAGTCAGCAGAGCGAGTTCTTCTACTTCTAGAAGTCCTTTAGGCACAGTAGGAGGCAACTTTTTTCACCAACATGTCCTTCTGACAACGATCCCGTGGATGAAGGTGCAGCCAGACTCTCTTGGCATTATTGCGCAGAGAAATAAATATTCGTCGGAGATGGTTACAGACCGCGCATAGATTTTTGCATTTACAGACAATTATCTTTTTGAGCGGCACCATCAGAATGTGTTGGGACAAAAGAAAAAAAAGACATAAAAGACAAATAAATATTTGTATGAATAGGCTTAAAAAAGATATATAGGCCTATTATATTTTATAAAGGCACTCGTGTCTTGGGGGTGGATTCCCTCAGCCACTGGCCCCCCGTTAGAGGTGGCGGTGCTGGGCAGCACCGGTTTTATGGGCATCTGCCTTCTTTCTGTTGGCTCAGTAGAAGTCTGTGTTAGTTTAAATAGGCATAATTATTTAACAGAACATGATATAGATGATGACTCTAAATTGTCCTTCTGAGTGACTGTGAGTGTGTATGGTTGTTTGTCTCGTTTGTCTCTGTGTGGCCCTGTGATGGACTGGCGGCCTGTCCAGGGTGTACCCCGCCTCTTGCCCATTGACCGCTGGGATAGGCTCCAGCCCCCCCGCGACCCGACTGACGGATTCAGCGGTGTATAGATAATGGATGGATGGATGGTATAGATGAGAAGACATAGTTTATCTGTGTGAAAACAGCATTATGTTGGGAATAAAATAACTGCACAGTCAAATAGCCACTTAATATTTATTTTACAGTGTAAAACATGATCAAAATGAGGTACCTCCATGCCGAGGTCTCACCTGTTTGAACAATGTTTTTATATTTCATCTTAAACTGCTGCCAAGAGCGCTATTCCCCTGCGGGATTGCACCTAAATGAAATAAATGAATGGGCTACCATTTAAGCAGTTTCCCTGTAATATTACTGGGATTGCAAAGGACTACATTTAAACTTACACCCTTGCTGCTGCAGCGGTGTTGCACTTATTTCTAAAAACGTATTGAAACTCGCCGTATGAGCGCATTAAGATTTGCAATTCGAGGTTGGTGAAAAACGTAGCCCCTCCTCTTCCCCGTTGCCAGGGTGACTCGTCGAATCGGGGCTCCATTGATGCTGGCTTTTTAAAGTTGTGGTGCACGCGCTAAACTCAAGGTGAACTTACTCAGAGTTGATTAACCTCACTCAAATCAGCGTTTCTGGAACCGAAAACTCAGGGTTTTCTATCTCAGAGTAGATCAACTCAGAGATCAGGAATAGACTCAGAGTTGGTTGAACCTGCTACGTGAAACGGACCCCTGCTCTGTGGCGGATCCCAGGAAACAGGGGTGCCTATTGCAGCCATTTCCTGGCTGCCCTCTCCGGGGGAGCCTCTCTCCCCCGGTCTTCTAGATCCCCATACCCCTCTCCCTTCTGGCTCCTGTACACAGTACACATTCACACACGTAGGGTTTGAGGGCGGGTGTGTTCTGTGGGGGGCAGCGGATGGGTCCACGTAGGTGGTCCCATTTGCTGCACTCTGTTTTAATTACACCTTAGACATTACTAATCATGAGACACACACACACACACACACAAACATTAGGTTTTGGGGGGCGATAGCACTGAGTGGTATCTGGTGGGCGGGGCTCTTTGGGTATGTAGGCTGCCCGGAGGGCCACGCTCCCAGTTCCACAAGGTTGCTTGCCCCTCAATTTTAAATGCTCACTATTAGAAAATATCAAAGAGCCAGAGGGGAGAGGGGAGGGGTCTTCCCGCACTCCTGTTGCCTGGTTGCTGCCTGGGGCGGGAGGGCCAGGAGGAGGAGTTGTCCTGCTGGTTCGGGGTCTGTGGTGGCTGGGGGGCTGCTGGCCCCCGGATGTGCCCGCTACGCCACACTCCAGCGGAGGTGGGGGATGGATGCATGTGCTGTGCGAGTGTTTGTGGATGTTTTTTTTTTTTTTTTTTTGTCTTTTTGTATGTATTTATTTATTTTATTATTATTTTATTTTTTTATTATTATTATTTATTTTATTTTTTTTCTCTTATATGATTTATGGGGTGACTGGGTCTGGGTCCTGCTGTCCTCTGGCCTGCTTGTGCTGTTCCTGATGGGGGGGGGGGGCATTGCTTCACCCACCTGTGGGCACGTCTTGACTCCCGGGGCGCTTGCCCAGGGGCACTGGGGCAGGCGCTGGCCCACTGCGGTTGGCTGTCTGGGGCGCCTGGCCCTCTCGGGTGTTGGGCGGGGCCGGTTCCGGGGGGTTTTGGTGGCGGGGCCGGTTCCGGCGCGCGGCCCATGTCTGGGTGGCGGGGCTGGTAGGCTGCCGCCTCTGGTCGCCGAGGGGGCTCTGCCCGATGCTTGTGGGGGCTCTGTCTGGGAGCTTCCTCTGCTGTCTTCTGGGGGGATGCGTGGTCGTCCCTATGATGGGCTTCCCGGGTTCTGTGCTCCTTGGGGGCTGTTGGTGGCCTGGGTCTGGGGGCCCTCTCGGCCTGCTTCTGATTGCTGGGGGGGGAGGGGGGGGATTGTGCCACTATACACTGATATTTAAGCATGGTTATTATGTGGGACCATCTACGTGTATTGCATGTTCATGCACACACACTCACACTCACATTCATTAGACCAGTACCATGCTCACTAAGCAGTTGTTGTGCTGTCCTGTGGTTTAAGGTCACCTGTGTATCATATGAGATTGCTGCTGCTTGTGTTTTTTTTTGTTTGTGTGTTTGTTCTCTGCTTGTCTGCTTACAGGTGCTCCTGGTGCTTCTAAGGTTGGATTCCCCACAAAAGCCGTGAATCGTCTTCAGTTTTGTTTTTACAGGTGTAGCGGCTGGTTGTCGGATTTTTCGTTGTTTTTTTATGTTTGTCTCTTCATGTCTCTGTTCTTTTTTTCTCTTCTTCGCTTTCCCTCTCTCTCTGTCCCCCGGTCCAGTTCGGCACTATTATCATATCATGTTAAATATTGTAACAAAAATAAATAAATAAAAATGAGGAGTTGATGGGCGTCAAGGGGAGCTTTACATTCATAAAGCTTCCCTTGGCATAGCAAATGTGTTTAGCATAAACGGTATTCAGATTACAATTCTGCTGCCATAATGCTGGACAGGACAAGGGAAAAAAAAAAAAAAGTGTTTGCACAACAAATGTTATGGCACTTTCATTCATATGGCAGCACATTTAAAATAAAACTAAATGCTAAAAGCTATAAAAAAAAATTTAAAAAAAAATATGTTTTTACATTAAGGAAATGCTTCACATGTATTTTATATTTTGAACCATTTATGTTTTTTTTTTTTTTAAAAGTCTTATCCTTCTGATAGAATAATAAAAAGCAATTCCGTTCCTTTTAGATTGCAAGGCCAAGTAACCACATCAGATGGCGCAATCCACAATGCATTTAAAGCAGTGTCTACATTTTACCCTGTACTTGAAGCTTATTACCGATCAGTCTTGGCAGACTGTCATTTACTATGTCAACGTGATGTCAAATCAGAGATAGCTTTAGAAAATTATCTTCTTGCCCCTGCGGCTGCAATAGTGGACACACATTGGTACTCTTGAATACAATTAAGTCCGCCACTGAATAGGACTGAAAGTGATGAGAAAGACAGCAGGTTACTTTCATTCTAGACGCCACCTGGACCAAATCCTGCCATCTGTGTACAGATCATTTACACTGAAAACAAACATCCCAAGAGGTTGATGCAAGTGCACAGGACAAAAGAAACAGCAAAAACGAGTTAGAACCAGTTTTAGCGGCTCCACGTGAATGCCAGTGGTAATCTCATCCATCTTGTCTCAGCGCTTAACCATTCCAGGTAATAAAAGAGCCCCCAGTAAGACAAAGAAGCTGTGCTCTCCACTCATTTTTCATCTGTCCTTCACTGGCAGACTCACTCCTTTAGTCGCACCATGCCCTGCCTAACTCACGTTCATGTCATTATCACACCTGCGAAAGGCCCAGGTGATTTGGATCAGCAGGGTCATGGACAAGAGAGCATGCTTTGAATTTCCCCCACTGGGGGATGAATAAAGTATTTTTCTATTTTTCTCATCCAAAAAGAAATAAGCTGACCTCCAGGGTTGTGTCATAACTCCAGCTGGGGTAAATAAATGACTCATATAATATGCTTAGTGTTTCGAGTATTAGTGTTTCAAATCTAAATTTGATTAAAGATGTATAACTTTCAGGGGTGGTCGGTGGAGTAGTGGGTTGTGCAGGCGCCCAATGTATAGAGGCTACAGTTCTCGCTGCAGTCCCACATTAGAAAGCCCTTTACTGCATGTCATTCCCCTTCTCTCTGCCCCTGCTTCCTGTCTCTTTCCTCAACTAAAGGCATTTAAGGCAAAAAAAAAGTATAACTTTCACATCTGAACGAATAACTCATGGCTTTCATTTTTCTGTCTGCTTTGTTTGTTTTTGCAATCACTTCTGGTTGGGTTTGACAATAAGTGAAGAAATGACAGAAAACACTAATTTCAGCCTGCTCAGTGACACTGCTTTGTTGTGTATGGTGTGGTGCGTCTCCGCTGGCCGGCTGACAGCTGATCTGATAATAGGCTTTCCTGCAGGTGCCAGCCTGGCTGGATAAACCAGCGGTGAGCTCTGCTGCTCTCTCCAGTTCTCTCTGATTTAGCCAGCAGGGTTTATCTCAGCAGGTTTGAAACCGGTTTCAGGGCAGACAGCCTGGTCTGAGCACATGCAGGCAGACACTGTAGATTTTAATCACCTTTTGAATGCCTCCCCTGTCCTCAGCTCACTTTTTTTTCCCAGCATTAAAAGTGACAAGGTCAATTATAGACACCAAAGAAGACAAATTGTGATTAGGTCAAGTACATGCATATGTACAGTGTGTCTTTGAAGTAAAGAAAATTCTGTCACAAATATTCCAATTCATGCAAAAGCATACATACTGAAACTAGATTGTGCATTTAGCTGCACATAATTTGTCTGGATTGAACGTGAAGTATAAAGATACAGCTCAAAACCTTTATATTAACCTTACTGAGTTTTTCCTTTATTTACATAATTGATAGCATCTGTGCCTCTAGCAAAAATATGTTAAGCTAAAAATGTGTTATGTATATATGGCTGAGAGGGTCCCGACCTGCGGAACAGCTGCATCCTCAAGAAGATTCAATATGGATACAGATTTAGAAGTATAGACAATCATCTTCCCAAAAATACATGGAGTTGAGTAGCTGATCCATCTTACCAGGACCTACAGCAAGGTTGAAAAAATGGGCTTGTATGGTGGAAATGATTGAATTTATAGAAGGCAGGCAGCAGACATAAGCCGCTTTCGGACTGTAGGAACCATTGGGAGTTCTAATAACCTTTTAATCCGCGGGGCCGTTTTCTCCCGTGTTCGGACATACAGGAACTCGGGGCCATCTCCCTTAGTTCCTATAACCATTTAGCTCCTTGTCCGAGGTCGGGTCTTTTCATAGTTCTATAGAACGCATCTGACGTAGGTGTTTGGTGGTTGGTAGCTACGCCCCCTGTCATGCTGTCACGGCTGAAATGTTTACTCATACAACACGGACAAAACCGGCGCGTGTTTAATAAGTTAAACTTACACTGGTCTCCTTTGTCTGCGGCGCTCTGCTCTCCTTTCTTCCTTCATGAAATGAAAAAGTATCGTCTCCTGACTCTCTCTGTGTGCCCTTCCAGCCTCGATATTGGACGCCTGATGTGATCGTCCATGATTAATATCACCATCATGCAGACCATGAACACGGTGGCCTCCCTGCTCTCCATATTAGCTTCTTTGTGGTGTTTTTTCTTCTTTCCTTACTTTTACCGGGTTTTGTTTTGTTTTGCTGTTGAATGTGGCGCTAAACGGCTAACGTAACACGTCACTGACGCAAACGGCTGCGTGCGGCGCATCAGTCCCAACCTGGTCCCAACTCATGTGCGAATGCAGACTGAAACAGTTCCGCTGGGGAAGGACAGTTATCAGAACGAAATTCGAGTAGGACAGTTCTGATAACTGCGTTCTTAGAACGGCTCTGTCCGAAAGCGGCTATACAGGGGAGGTCGAAGTACCAGTGTGTCATAGGTCAGGGGGTCATTCTTCATGCATCATTGGTGCAATGATGCATGGAGAAAGACTGCAGATAAACAACTTCCAAACAGTAAGGTGATCAAAAGTCAGCTTTGTTGTAGGAATGAGATCTAAGCCATCTATGCATATGCCTAAACCGCCATCAGATACCCAGCCTGCCATTGGAAGAGATGGATCCCAATGATGTCAAGGAGCAGAAGTGGAAGGGGAGTTCTATCCGAAGCCCAGCATCCTGAGGCACATGAACAATGGAAAGAGGAGGGGTGAAGATTGCCAGAGCCACTGTCCATTAATATATCAGGAAGATGGACGCACGGGATGAACTGGTGCCTCCGGGAGCATAGGACAGAAGGTGACTGGGAGAAAGAGACAGAATCATGGTCCAAGACCCTGGAAGGCCATTGAATGTGTCATTGGCAGCTAGAGAGAGTGTTCCAGAAATCATTTTGTAGGACTCATTGTGGATAACTAATGCATGAAGTATTTTAAAGATTTTAAGAAAAGTTTTAGACTCAATCCTTTAGCAGGCTCTCAGGTTAGTGCCATTTATGATCTCAGCATAGCCGACCCCATTAAGGTCCCCTCACAATGAACTCCTGTCTGTAAAAGTCATACTATCATCACGTGGCCTCACTGGTTTGCCTAAGCCTTTATCGTCACTGCTGCACTGAGCTGACATGAGAAGCAAGATTAAAAGCCCTCATCAGCCACCCTCATAGTCTTACGACTTCTGGCTATCTCCCTCTCGCTCTGATTATCAAAGTGATGCTGATTACAGGCCATGATAAATACAGGCTCTCACATCTTAGCAGAGACTAAGGAACAGAACAGAGGAGGGAGGACAGAATGTACATTTAAGCAGAGTAAAGAGAGGTTGATTGAGCAGTGCTGCACAAACCAAATGGTTAAGCCATTTTAAAGTTCTCAGCAGCAGAGGACGAAAAGAAACTGAATAGTTTTTATTTTACTAACTACTAATTAAGAGTAACAGCTGGGACTGGCTTTTAAGATACATATGCTGGATCAAGAGTGAAACATCTGGACTGTTATCTGCATCATCTGCAACTTCCTGACTTCACTTCTGGCATGCTGAAAGTAGCATATTCAAAATACCATCAGTATCTAACTTTACTGTTATGACAGTTTTTTTTTACTGTTCAGCAAAAAACCTCTTTCACCTGCCCAGCATATAGCCAGTAATATACACAGATAAATACAGTGGAGCATTAAGGAACTATAGAACAGACACGTGTCTCTCGAGACTCAACGGAGACACATCATTATATCAGCCAATATATCAGTGGTGTGTTTATGGCTTATATTTTGCCCACAACCGATTTAACATGAACTGATGGAGACTGATTCAAGTTTTTTAAAGATGAAAACACTAAGACACTTTAAGTAAATATCAGAAGCCTAAATAAATAAATTATTTTCATTCACTTTAAATAACTCAAATTGGACTCTGAGGCACTCTGTGCACAACTTTTTGAGTCTTTCCACACTAATATAAGTATGCTAACAAGCCAGACTAAGACTGACGATCTAGCAAACATTCTAAATGCCTGTAACGACGCGCTCGCCGTTACCTCGGATTAAAAGGAACTAGGCTATGACAGACAGAAAAAAGACATTTATTGATACAGTGGATTCAGGTGTGTTTCGGGCGGGGCAGAGACGCTGTGCACAGGACGCTTGCTGGTCTGTGTCGTCGTCCGCTTGTTTATGACCTGCACACACAGAACCACACAGACAGACTCATTACATGAGTGGGATATGATTGGGAAAAACAAAGGTGAAACTTACCTCAACCGGCTGCTCTGTCCTCCTGGGGTGTTACATCAAAAGAGGTCCCCGGGGACATGACCCTTTAAATATGGTTCCGGAGGACAGTAGCAAGTAGGAGGGGGGAGTAGGGGAGTGTGTAAATATGTTTATTCATGTATATATGTTTAGGGTGTTAAGTGATGGTTTAGGGGTTTGTAAATAGGTGATTATATTGTGTATATATTGAAATTATGTACGTATGTACATACATTTATGATTTATTGGTAATTATGTAAATATTTGAACCTACCTGTTAATGGTTTGGTCTAATTAGTCATGTGACTAAGGGTAGGGTTTTAAAAGGGAGGCAAAAAATGTTTGTTGGGGGTAGAGTGTTGGAGATTGGATTTGAGACTGATGAGTATTGTTATTGA
Organism: Odontesthes bonariensis; assembly: GCF_027942865.1. NCBI lineage: Eukaryota > Metazoa > Chordata > Actinopteri > Atheriniformes > Atherinopsidae > Odontesthes > Odontesthes bonariensis. The sequence continues at coordinate 29,587,637 of NC_134511.1, forward strand.
GAAGAATTTGGATTTTGCATGTGTTTCAATAAACACACCTTCATTGCCACTTAAAGGAGTATTCCTTGGTTTTTTGCCTCCGGACCGCTCGACAAGTTGACAATGCCCAACACCAACAAGTGAGCATTATCATTGTGATTGTTAACATGCTGATGCAAATGTTCAGCTTAAACCTCCTTATGTGTATAATTACTGACTCCAGGCACTACTAAAATAGCTGTAGACGTAGTCTTAATTTTTGCATGAATACTAAATCAGACTGTGTTCACATATTTAAATCATCTCCATCGTGCTTTCTCTGTTTACGAAGATTGGATCTTTGTTGAATGACAGCAGAGTGCGAGGAGATTTTTATCTGTCTCCTGCAATCAGACGCTGTCAGATTTAATGATTGTGGCAAGCTTGAAAACTATCATCGTTAGAACGAAAGGTTGAGGTTTAGGCCACAGAGAGAGACATTCTATCTGTAAAAGGTATCTGCCAAAGGTGTGCAATTAAAGTCAGATATTGCACATGCAAAGATGTCTTATCTTTATTCCGAGATAACCTGGAAAGGAAAATAATACACAAGGCTTCATATGCGAGTGTATTGTTCGCTTGAAAATCCTTTGAACGCCCGTTGTGTTGGACGACCTAATGATCTGACCACAGCAGCTGTTCAACACATTATCTGTTACTGTAGACGACAGACGTAAGCCCAGCCCTGACCAAAGCCTGATTGTCGCAGACGAGCTTCATATCCGCCCTCTGAAGCATGCGTAATGCCTGACGTTTGCCTGCTCAGATATGGATCAGAGCAATTGAGCCTTATCTGTTTCCTTTTGCTTTATCAAGATCATTTCTATGCCACTTGTTGGTGAGCAGATTTGTGTGTTGGAGGCAGCTATTGTTGTGCTCAGTTAATCTGGACGTGTGAACAAAATAAATTGTCTTACATCAATTACCAAGAGGCTGAGAATGTAAACAAAGACGGCTTTCCTGGTAAACGGTCAGTTTATAGTACCGTTTCCCTTTTTGGATGAACACAAAGGTTTGCAAAGAAATTTATATTTTATATTTATCCAATCAATATAACTATTCCATCAACATTATTCTTTTTTCATGTTTTACAGCTTTACCATGATTTGCGTATACCTTCACTTCTTTTCAAAGTTTGATTCATGGTTTTTCTGAACATGTTTGTAGAAAAATGAACAATTAGTTCTGCTCACAGGTGATGTTAACCACTATCACCATGGTCAAATCGCTACGAAGACACACTTTTATTGGCAAACCAGTCTGACGAGAGAGTGTGAAGCAGCTATTTTGGTATACAGCACAAATGTTACAGTTTTATGAAGAAGGCTGAAAGATTGTGTAATTACTGTTTTCCTTTCTCTTTCTCCTACACTTCAGGTTAAGTTTTGATTCTTTAGAACTCTGAAGTACCCACATGATGACGTGCCCTTTCTACACCTCACAAGTGTTTATTGGACAACAAACACTCAGATGGAGGAAGGTATAGTAGGTAGGTATGGTGAAAAATACTAATTCATGGACTTTTGAGCAAAAGACTGTTTGGATACAAGTCAGAATACATGTTAAGACTGTTACAAAAATCTAAATAATTAAAGCTTCGTCTTTTTGGGAGCTAGTGGTCTTTAATCGAAAGTAGATGGACAGGAAAGGGGGCAGGGAGTGGAGGGGAACACATCCTGCAAAGGGCCCCAGGCCGGGACTCAAACACATTTTTGAAGTCTTTGAAGCTAAAAGCTAATCGAAAAAGGACCCATTTTACCATGTATAACAACTCAAACATCACAAATTTCATAGTGGTTTGAGTCAAAGCCATTTAATGTTTTTATTTTAAACCATATTACTTATGCATTGGAGCATTTTTGTTTGTTTCTGTTTTGGTTTACTGTGTCACTATTTGAACAATCATGTTTCTCACTCATTCTTATAGTTTCATAGTTGTCATTTTGGGATTTAATGGTTTAAAACATTTTAAGGACATCACCTGCTTCCTACGCACTTATTTGTTTCCTAAATGGTCTTTAAATTGTCTTTTTTCCCAATTGTCTGGGTACCTAAATTATTGCACTTACTCTAGCACTAGTTATGCTCTTAGCTGTTTGGTTTTGGAAGGAAATGCACTTATGATTTCTTGTGACCTGAAGTTCTTTTGCCTACCGATGTTGAACACACTTATTGTAAGTCGCTTTGGATAAAAACGTCTGCAAAATGACCGTAATGTAATGTAATTTTTGTTTGTGTGTTTGTTCTCTGCTTACAGGTGCTCCTGGTGCCCTGGATTCCCCACAAAAGCTGTGGATTGTCTTCAGTTTTGTTTTTACAGGTGTAGCAGCTGGTTGTCTGATTTTTCATTGTTTTCTATGTTTTTCTCTTCATATTTCTGTTCCTTTTTTCCCCTTCTTAGCTCTCCCTCTCTCTCTGTCCCCCGGTCCGGTTCGGCACTATCACATGTCAAGTATTGTAACAAAAATAAATAAATAAATAAGGAGTTGATGGACATCAAGGGGAGCTTTACATTCATAAAGCTTCCCTTGGCATAGCAAATGTGTTTGGCATAACTATAATCTCGGTTGCTATGCGCCGACCTCATTGGCAGCAAGTCTGTGTACCTCTCAATTTTTCTCATCGTTTATATGATTATTTCTCATTTTTAATTTTTTAGTTTCTATCTAAACATTTTTAGTTATTTTTATTGATCTGCTTTTTGTTTTAATTAATTTTTTTTGACAATGTGCACTACTACTAAAGCAGTGTACACAAGAGAAGAACTGTTGGCACTGTCAAGGATTGGACACGGAATTAAACATCCAATTCCGACCGAGCTTAAAGCTGCAGTCTGCAGGATTTGTTGTTGTCATACGTAAAGTCCTAATTTTTGGCATTTTAAGAGTTTACATGATCTATCAGAACGCTTGAAGTTGAAAACGGTGACCTCCGTAGTCGCAAAATGCAAGAAATGCTTATTTTTTAACCGAAAAATAAAAAGTTATTCAACTTCCTGTCCCGCCCCATCAAAACACATGAGAACTCGTGCACGTCTACGTGCACGCCAGATGCGCGTACACGACTCCTCATTCATCAACTCACCTGTCATTTGTGATCATGGAAGACACAGTAAGTAGACTATAGCCCGTAATGAAGTTTAATAGTCTAGATAAATAAGCGTGGGGACGAGCGTACCTTGTATCGCGCGTGCACAATCGGTGATTGACAGGCAGCAGAGCCCAGCTCGTAACCTGATTGGTTACCTTTTATCGGTCCGGTCTGCAATTTTTTAAACAAACCTGCTGGCTTTGGAGGGACCTAGCGGGACATATAGGGGACGTAGAGAACTCATTTTTTTTGTATTGGGGTATTTAATGTACTACTTTCAGAATCCCCGGACAGTTCCAGGCATTATGCTTGAAAAAGAGTTGCAGACTGCAGCTTTAAAAAGCTAGGCTACCGTGGATGCAGAGCTGGAGCGAAACTAAAGGCAAAGAGGCACAACAGGAGGTGGAGGTACAAACCTTTTCTGCCCTTGGTGATCATGGGAAACGCTAACTCACTGCCTAACAAGTGTGATGAGTTAGAGGCGCTTGTGCGGAACCAACGGCTGTATAAAGAAAGCAGTTTGATCTGTCTGTCCGAGTCCTGGCTGAACAACAACACACCAGACTCATGTGTGGGCATACCAAGCTTCACAGCTGTACGAGCGGATCGTGACCCGAGTACGAGCGGCGGTAAGCGGAAAGGCGGGGGTGTTATACTGTTCTTTAATCAAAGATGGGTAAACTACCGCAATGTGACCGTTAAGGAGAGGGTTTGTTGTCCAGACATCGAACTGCTGTCAGTTGGTTTACGTGCATTTTATGCGCCCAGAGAGTTCCCATACACAGTCGTCATCGTTGTTTACATTCCACCGAGGGCGGCACCTACAACGGCGTGTGACGTCATCCATGACGCCGTTGCTAGGATACAGACCCAGCATCCTGAGGCATTCATTGCAATCACAGGAGATTTCAACCACGTCTCTCTATCCTCCTGCCTGACTGGCTTTGTACAGTATGTGGATTGTCCAACACGTGGAGAAAAGACATTAGATCTGTTCTATGCTAACGTGAAGGAGGCTTACAGGACAGTGTCTCTTCCACCACTGGGTAGATCTGATCACAGCATGGTCTATCTACAACCCACATACAGACCATGTGTACAAAGACTTCCTGTTACTACCAGATCTTTCAGGAAGTGGTCACCAGAGGCGAGTGATGCATTGAGAGACTGCTTTGATGTCACAGACTGGGCTGTACTGCTGGAGGAAGAAGAAATGGACATTGACATGGACAGGAGGGTCAGCACCATCACTGACTACATTAACTTCTGTAGGGACACTGTGATTCCAGTGAGGACTGTAAGGTGCTATCCAAATAACAAACCATGGATCACCAGTGACATCAAAGACTTCCTGAACCAGAAAAAGAGGGCGTTCCAGAATGGGGATAGAGAAAGGCAGAGGAGTGTACAACAGGAGCTTAAAAAGACATTACGTCGAGCTAAGGTGGAGTACAACAAAAAGGTAGAGAGACAGCTGGAGAACAATAACACCAAGGAGGTGTGGAGGGGCATGAGGACCATCACTGGATACAGACTGAAGAACTCTCAGTCTGTAGAAGGTGATGTGGACAGAGCCAATACTTTCAACCATTATTACAACAGGTTTGACAGTGTGGCTTTTCCCTCCTCTGCTGCTGCTTCCTCCACCCCCACCACTACAGCTGCTTTCTCTATACTGCTTCCACTGCCCTGCTGTACTTCCACCTCAATGGCAACCTGCATCGCCAAGCCTCCTCCTCCGCCTGACTGCACCTCTACCTCTGCTGTCACCAACAAGCTTCTTCTGTCCAGCTGTACCTCCACCTCTGCAGCAACTTCCACCGCCTGGTCTCTTGAGCCAAGCCACACCTCCATCTGTGCGGCAGCTCCCACCGCCTGGCCTCATCAGCCCAGCTGCACCTCCACCTCTGTGGCAGCTCCCACCACCAGGCATCCAGAGCCCAGCTGCACGTCCACCTCTGCGGTAGCTCCCACCACCAGGCATCCAGAGCCCAGCTGAACATCCACCTTTGCGGCAGCTTCCACTGCCAGGCCTTCTGAACCCAGCTGCACCTCCACATCTGTGGCTGTTCCCACCGCCTGGCCTCATGAGCCCAGCTGCACCTCCACCTCTGCGGCAGCTCCCACCACCAGGCATCCAGAGCCCAGCTGCACATCCACCTCTGCGGCAGCTCCCACCACCAGGCATCCAGAGCCCAGCTGCACATCCACCTCTGCGGCAGCTTCCACTGCCAGGCCTTTTGAACCCAGCTGCACCTCCACATCTGTGGTAGGGCCGGCACGGTATATGTATTCGTACAGAACCGTCACGGTACGGGGGTCACGGTTCGGTACGCGCATTTCCACGCAGAATACACACGGTACGGAAGTTTTCTGAACGCGGAACTGTTATTTTGCAAGAGTTTCCTTCAGGACCCATTTAAACACGGCCACATGCAAGCTCTGATTGGTCCGTAGAGATATATGCTTTCGGACAGAGTAGTTATAAGAACGCAGTTATCAGAACTGTCCTACTTGAATTTCGTTCTGATAACTATCCTTCCCCAGCGGAACTGTTTCAGTCTGCATTCGCACATGAGTCGGGACTGATGCGCCGCGCGCAGCCGTCCGTGTCAGTGACGTGTTAGCTGTTAGCCGTTTAGCGCCACATTCAACAACAAAAGAGAACAAAACAAAACCCGAGAGAAGAAAAAACACCACAAAGAAGCTAATATGGAGAGCGGGGAGGCCACTGTGTTTATGGTCTGCATGATGGTGATATTAATCATGGACAATCACATCAGGCGTGTAATATCGAGGCTGGAAGAGCTCACAGAGAGTCAGGATCAAGCGCAGGCGATACTTCTTCGTTTCATGAAGGAAGAAAGGAGAGCAGCACGCCGCAGACAAAGGAGACAACGTGTAAGTTTAACTTATTAAACATGCGCCGGTTCTGTCTGTGTGGTATGATGAAACATTTCAGCCGTGATAGCATGACATGGGGCACAGCTAACGACCACCACACACCTCCGTCAGATGCGTTCCATAAAACCATGAAAAGACCCGACCAGTTACGTCTCCCAAATGTATTACAACAACCCCTGGATACGAATACATGCAGAGCAAAAAAAATTACCAAAGCAATTGGAATTTACATCGCATCTGCTATGCGCCCATATTCCACTGTAGAAGAGGCAGGATTCAGATATCTATTACATGTGCTCGAACCTCGCTACACGCCTCCTTCGGCACTGTACCGAAAATGTACCGAACCGTAGGGTCCGTACCGAGGTACGTACCGAACCGTGAGTTTTTTGTACCGTTCCACCCCTAATCTGTGGCTACTCCCACCGCCTGGCCTCCTCGGTCCAGCTGCTCCTCCACCTCTGCAGCAACTCCCACCACTAGCCCTCCTCTGTCCAGCTGCATCCCCACCCCCATCTCTATGGTTGATAGCAACATCACTCCTGTCGCCATCCCTCCGGTACAACCTCTGTGTCTAACTATAGAGGAGGTTGGAGCTGAGCTCAGGAGACTTAAGTCAGGGAGGGCTTCAGGCCCAGATGGAGTCTGTCCAAGGCTTCTGAGGGACTGTGCTGGTCAACTAGCAGTCCCTCTTCAGAGGCTCTTTAATATGAGCATTCAGATGGAAAAAGTCCCGGTGCTGTGGAAAACTTCTTGTCTCATACCAGTGCCTAAATTAGGGCAACCGGTGGAGCTGAATGACTACAGACCGGTGGCTTTGACATCTCATATCATGAAGACCTTGGAGAGACTTCTTGTTCGTCGCATGAGATTGCAGGTTGCTGTGGCTCTTGATCCCCTCCAGTTTGCCTACCAGAAACACATAGGAGTGGAAGACGCGATTCTGTACATGTTGCATCGGGCATATGCTTATCTGGATGTGCCTAGTTCATATGTGAGAGTCATGTTCTTTGACTTCTCCAGTGCCTTCAACACCATACGACCTCCCATACTGAAAGACAAGCTGCTCGGTATGGGTGTGGCTCCCTCCCTGACATCATGGATTATAGACTATTTGTCTGCCAGACCACAGTATGTCAGGATGGGGAAATGTGTTTCTGGAACACTGGAATGCAGTACTGGGGCTCCGCAGGGTACTGTTTTGGCTCCTTTTCTTTTCACCCTTTACACATCAGACTTCAGGTACAACTCAGAGTCATGCCACATTCAGAAGTATTCTGATGATACGGCTGTTGTGGCATGTGTGCGCGGTGGACAGGAGAAGGAGTACAGGGACCTTGTGGAGGCCTTTACTGACTGGACCAAAAAGAAGTGTTTGCTCCTGAACACCACCAAAACCAAAGAGCTGGTGGTGGACTTTCATTAGATCTAAAACCCCATACCAGTCAGTCTGCATTGATGGAGGGGAGATAGAGACTGTTCAGACCTGCAAATACCTGGGGGTGGTGCTGGATAATAAACTGGAGTGGTCTGCCAACATAGACGCAGTGTACAGGAGGGGCCAGAGCCGTCTCTTTTTCCTGAGACGGCTCAGGTCCTTCAATGTCTGCAGTGATATGATGTGCATGTTTTATCACACTATCATTGAGAGTGCACTGTTCTATGCTGCTGTCTGCTGGGGGAGTTGCACTACAGACAGAAACTGTAGGCGCCTGGACAAACTTGTGAAAAAGGCTGGTTCTGTTGTAGGCAGAAGGCTGGACCCTCTCGGTGCTGTGGTGGAGAAACGGATGAGGAGGAAGTTAGATTCTGTGATGGAGAATAATAAACATCCTCTCCACAGCATCCTGACAGGACAGAGGAGCAGCTGCAGTGAGAGGCTCATCTCTCTGCGCTGCAGGACTGAGAGGTTCAGAAGGTCCTTTGTTCCCACAGCCATAAGGCTTTATAACTGCTGAGTTCTTCTCAAATTGATTGATCGATTTTTATTTATTTGTTTATTTTGCCATTTAGTCATTTATTATTATTTAGTTAGTAGTAGTATTATTATTGTTGTTTTATTGTTGTTAATTCAATCATTGTAAATATTTTAAAAAAAATGTTGAGCTACTTGACGAATTTGAATTTCCCCCATTGGGGGATAAAGTATTTTTCTATTCTATTTCTATTCTATTCTATAAACGGTATTCAGATTACAATTCTGCTGCCATAATGCTGGACAGGACAAGGGGTAAAAAAAAAAAAAAGGGAGAGCGATATCATCTATTGTCACAATACAGGCAGGACATTATCAAACCAATAAATATAGTGTAGTATATCTGTTGTGGGCAATAAACTTGAAGCACTGCTATGAGATAAAAATGTACCTTAAACCCAGGGCAATAAGGAATCCCATCAACAACAAGTTGAACATAACTGTATTAGTATAGTAACACAGGGAATTTTATGGTACAGCACAAACTGATGTCAAAGCCCCAAAATAGGCTGTCAAATGCAAAGATTTAACTAAGAATTGATATATAAATAGGAGCTGAGGACAGCTATTGTTTTTAGCCCTCCACTTCCTTCTTCTGTGGCTCACAGATCAGCTGCACCTGCAGAGCAAACGACAGCAGGAGAGGGTGGAGGTGTTGGAGGGCGAGCTGGGGGGTTGGCAGACTGGACAGGACAAAGGGAGTGAGGGGCAGAACAATGGTAGGGCCTTGTGGTGGAACTGAAACGAGACAGTGTGTCTGCAGAGCCGCCGGCCGCCCAGCCCTACAAGGAGCCTCCAGCGCCACACAGGAAAGGGCTTTCTCCAGAGCTGCTTAAAACACACACTCTCAGATTCTTACACAACATACAAGTGCACACTGATACAGGCAAACAATAGTGGCCCCCATCCTGACCAAGCCCCGACAAGACTGTGCTGTAACTCCAGGGAGTCATCTCACACAAACTCAAAGAACAGACCGTCCTGTCAGGTGGATAGTTACAGAGGCAGAGGTTAAAAAAGGCCAGAACCTCTCAGGGAAGATTCAGCCCTCTGGTTTGCCTCCTCTCTGCTTACACAGCACTAATTTCCCAAGATGGACAGATTAATACCAGATAAAACTGGTTTCTGTTACATATTTCAACTTCAAGTAATGCTTGCAACGAGGAGCTGGACAGCCAGTATGCCGTCCATCATCTTAAGGGAGCACTATCAGGTGTCAGCTCTTTTGTTTCATAATCAGGTTTCATGTCAAATGAATGAGAGAAAAACAAAATCCAAAGTCAAGTGAGCACAAGTTCTGAAAGATTATTCTTTACTGATGGTTTTCAGTGGAAACATGATTTCACTCAAAAGTGCTTGCATTTGCTAAATGCTCTGGGTTACAAGCACAAAGAGCTTTCAAATGCTGCCAACCAAGCATGTTTAACAGTGTCTCATTGTTTCTTTGGCAATATCAGCAGCAGCGCAGTATGGATTATAATAATAATAATAATAATAATAAATTTTATTTATAAGGCACTTTACATTTACAATAAAATCTCAAAGTGCTACAGTGGGATAAAAGACAAATATTAGGTTCAAAAGCAGGGACAGTAAAATGCAAATAAAATACACAAATAAAAGTAGTGAGTCCTTTAAATGCTAAAACGAAATAAATACAGGACAGAGCATTCAAAGGGAGATCATTAAAAACATTGGGTAAAAAGAAAGGTTTTCAGGCCTGTTTTAAAGTGTTCCACAGTCTGTGGAGCCCTCAGATGTGGAGGCAGAGCGTTCCACAGCCGAGGGGCAGCGCAGGAAAAGGCCCGGTCTCCCATGGTGCGGGAGCCAGTTCTGGGAGTGTGAAGAAGGTTGGTGTTGGAGGAACGGAGAGAGCGTGAAGGACAGTGAAGGGTGAGAAGGTCTTTTAAGTAAGATGGAGCATTACCATGCAGGCAGTGGAAGGTGAGCAGAGAGATTTTGTAAGTGATCCGGGCAGAAACAGGAAGCCAGTGAAGAGATTGGAGAACAGGGGTGATATGTTCATGTTTACGCACTCTCATCAGGATCCTGGCAGCACAGTTCTGAACATACTGTAATCTCTGTATGTTCTTGCCAGGAATCCCAACGAGAAGTGCGTTGCAACAGTCAAGTCTGGAGGAGACAAAAGCATGGACGAGCCTCTCTGCATCAGAAAGAGAGAGTAAGGGCCGAAGTTTTGCAATATTTCGGAGGTGAAAGAATGAAATTTTGCAGATATGCTTAATATGGCTTTCAAAGGTGAGCTGTGGATCAAAAATAACACCAAGATTGGTGACCATACTGGAAAGAGAAATGTTCTGGCCAGAGAAGGTAATGTTGAGAATTTTTTGTTGTTGAATTTGATGTAAGGTACCAATTTGAATCATTTCAATTTTTGAACTGTTAAGATGGAGAAAATTTTGCCGCATCCATGCCTTTATCTCCTCCAGACAAGCTGTAAGTGTGGAGAGAGAGGATAATTGGCAAGGTGAGGGGGCTGGCAATGATGAAGATGGAATGGGTTGGGTCTCAGGTACATTGCTACCTAACTTAAGGTAAAGCTGAGTATCATCAGCATAGCAATGAAAAGAGACCCCATAGCTGCTGATAATGCGCCCAAGTGGGACCATATATAGATTAAAAAGAAGAGGTCCAAGAACTGATCCTTGGGGCACACCACAGGAGACAGGATGGCTCAGTGATCTGGCACGACCAATGGAGACAAATTCGGATCTGTCCATCAGGTATGATCGGAACCAGTCCAGGGCCGTGCCAGTGAGTCCTGCAAGGTGCTGTAGGCGGTGGAGAAGGATGTGGTGATCTACAGTGTCAAAGGCTGCTGACAAATCAAGAAGGATGAGAAGTGAAGAAAAGCCACGATCAGCAGTCATCAACAGGTCATTTGTGACCCGGACCAAAGCTGTTTCAGTACTATGGGCAGCACGGAAACCAGATTGAAATTTGTCCAGAATTCTATTGTCATGGAGGTGCTCTTGAATGTAAACTGAGACTAATTTCTCCAGAACCTTAGCGAGAAAGGGAAGGTTGGAGATGGGTCTGTAATTTGCTAAGTCCTGGGGGTCCAGGGTAGGTTTTTTAAGGAGGGGTTTGATTATGGCAGATTTCAAAGTGGGGGGAATGTGACCAGATTGAAGGGATGTATTTACTATGGTAGTGATGAGGGGACTGAGAGAGGCAATATGGGCCTTAACCAGGGCTGTTGGGAAAGGGTCAAGGGCACATGTAGAGGGTTTCATGGCCCTGACAGTGGCCTCAACTTCTTTCACACAGACCTCTGGAAACGAGCAAAAGGGGGGAGAGCTCCTGAGCCGTAAATTGGTAGTAGGGCTAAGTGCTGGGGGGAGAGTGGTGAGGGCTGATCTGATTGTCTGGATCTTATTATGGAAAAAATAAATAAATTTATCACTTATATGGTCAACTTCAGTCCAGACTAAATCATCTTATCTTAACAGTTCTCGGTTAGAGTTTTATTATTAATTTATTATACATTAATATTCTAATTGTCAAGTACTTTCATCAAGAGACATCTTCAGTACAATGTTTTTTTCAGCCCCTTTGTTTTGCACCGAATGGAAACTACTGACACTGCAATAAGACTCAGCTGTACTTTGTGTGAATAGGCAAAAGTAGGGGGGGGCTTAGTGGCAAATAGGTTAAGAGAGTTGACTTGGTCTACATGAACAAGTACTTTTGGTGCATGTTTTTCCTCTATTTTTTCTATTTAGTTGCACTTTTTTTATTTAATTTTTTATCAGCATCACTAGTATTTCAGCAAGTTAACATTAGCATTTAATTCAAAGCAACATTCTACCTAATTACAGTCTCACATAACTGTATTACTGTCACCCCTTTATGCTTTACAATTTTGGATCATTACAATTCTTTTTTAGTTTTAGGATACTTTGTTTACTTCTCACCTTGACTCCAAAGCCCGTCTGGCCATTAAACAGACTTGCAGAATTTGACAGCGCTTTGAGAAATATGCCAGATGTAGTTTGGTTAGTGTGTGTACTGCCAGATGTTAGCATTAATTTGTCACTGTGTGTCGGCGGAAGCCCAAAGTTTTATCTGGACATATTGGGAAATCAACAGCGCTGAAACTCTGAAGAATGTGATTTGGAACTTTTTATAACTGTAAATTAGTTTTTTCCTCAATACAAACAAGTACAATGAAGGAAAACCATATCAAACACACCACATGAAAACTGCTTCCCTGGAACAAAAGCAGTTTTGCCATATATGGTCATATTTTCTGTGCTCTGACACTGTGGTCATCCCTGCATCTATCTCATGTTTGTCAAATCAACAAGCTGCCACAGTGACAGGAAGGATAACCGTTGCAAGCCAGAGTGTAATCCCAAGGCACCGTGTTGATTTAAGGGTTTCCTTTGGGATGCAGGTGACGCATCACAGAGTCGACATGGGCACTCATGATTGTGCCATCTACAAGGCAAGGGTCACCTTTTACCCAAACTACTGACACAACATGTACAGGGGTGTTACTTTTATTCCAAAGCAAATAACGCATTGTCTTTAAAGCAATCATGCACACTGCAATGACTCATCCAAAATCAACAATGGCGCTTTGCTCCCATGGAACAAACGTTGTTGCAGTGACAACCAGATATAGCAATAAATTCCAGGAATCCATTTTTAATGGTAAGGAATGTGTTTCACATTGTCTGGTTCTTGTGCATCGTCATCACAAGCCTCTCCATGGTGCTGCAAAACACATGGGCAACATGCACTGAGTCAGACAGACCGGCGCTTCAAGGAAAACTCAACCAGAGTGTCCCTTTTTTTTCCTGCATTCCCCCTTGCATACTTATGATCCTCTTCCTGGAGAGATCTTACGTCACCAAAACTCTCTGACTTTGCTTCATCCTGACCTGCCTGCTTTGGATCCAGCCATCAGAAGTACTGTACTCTTTTAAAGCTGACTCAGCTATGTCAAACGCTGGGATGAGCTAAACAGTCATTCACTGCAGGCTCAGTTTGAATGTCAATGTTATGCCTGGATTGAGCACTGGCAACGTGCAACTGTTAATTAAACATAATTATGTGAGTGTGCTGAAGCAAATGAAAAGTTCACATGGTTATAACAAGAAATCTAAATGACTGGTGTTTAATTTTAGAGTATCAAAAGAGCACCACTCATCAGGCCAGCAGGCAAGCATAGACGGATTACCGCGTGGGCAAAGTGGGCGTGTGCCCAGGGCCCCAGAGCCAATAGGGGCCCTTGGCCTTCGGAGTTGTTGTTTTGTCTTGGGTACAATTTTTAAAAAATATTGGAATGAACGTTGTTTTGAAAATGTAATATGAAAAATAAAATCATTTGAATGTTTTAGAAATTATAAGATTAATCAGTAATGTGTGATGACACAATGTCGTACGTGCGTTTTTAAAATGGAGAAGCGGGCGCTCAGTGCATCAGCTAAAAGAAAACTATTGATAAGTTAGTCAGCTGTCTCTGTGTGATCTGTTTGGTGTTCTTTTCCTGCAAACACGTCTGACAGTGAGTTAATTGACAAAGCAAACACGCCTTTGCCTATCCCGCTGACTTGGACAGCAATCTTGGAAATTAACTGATTCACTTCAGATATTTTATCATATCAGACGGACAGAATGTGACTCCATCGAAATGGCTTAAAACAATACTGTAAGACTGTATCTGACGCTTCCTGTCACAAACTGTGAGGAAGAGCAGTCATTTTCTCAAATGGCCAAGATAAAAGAATTGAACTTCGGACGAAAATGACCCAGAGAAGCCTTAACAATGTCACTCATGGCCATAGAGGCCGAACTGGTCAGAGAGGTGGACTTTGGAGACCTTATCAAGGACTTTTCCTCGAAGAAGACCAGAAAAATGGTTTTGGTGGTTTAGGTGAGTAGTTTCACTGTGGTCGCAGCTCTGGCTCTTTACTGATGTTCATTCATGTTGCCTTTATTACTTTCACGATTTGTTTTAGGTGGTTACCTATATTTTAATGAAGGTGTGTTTTACTACATAATACTGCAAGGGCCGGCTATTTGAGCTTGCTGTCTCTCCTATAATATGTATATCCATATTGTCTTGGCATGGTGCCAAACAAAACAGACCTTAAATGACAGTAATTTTGTGTGCGTGTTGCCTGGTATTGTTATTTGCGTGATGGGTAGAGGGCCTCTGCGCGCGCACTGTTTGCATGTGTAGGCAGGGGTCCGTGGTCATGATAATCCGTCTATGACTGGAAGCCTCACTGAATTATACCCAGAAGGCATTTCAGAGGAGCATAGAACTCAGTTAAACCAAGTAAATATATGTAAATCTATTTCACTGCACAGAATTTTGATTACAAAGAAAAGGCCTTTTCTTTTTCAAAAAAACTCCAACTTAGCTACAATGCTGATGTTTTTAGAATCACATTGCTAGGTTTCAGAGACTCACTGTTAAGATAAATAGCTTCATAGCTGGCTAAATACCCATATATATTTTAATTTGGCATGAGTTCTGCATGTTCACTTGTTTGGATTCAAGAAAACTTTAACCAAGCACTGCATTCAACGCTTATAACTATCATCCCGATAGCTAGAGGAAAGCTTCTCGTTCATTGGAGATCATTGTCTGAGTGGCAAAAAATGTTTGTTGCACCCCATCCAATGATTGTTAAGATAAACTTTTACATCACAAGTGAGTTCTGAACTTAGTTTCACCATAAACAACTGCCATTAACCTTGGAACATCACGGCCATTTGTACAAGTTCATTGTAATCAGTTCAAGTAGTTCATTTTTTTCTGAAAGATTTCTCAAATGGCAATCTTTCTTGCATTTTAACATCAAACCCAGTTAATGACCTTTAACGTTAACCCGTAACTCGCAGTGTCATGGGATGAAGCTGTAGTTTGAGGACTTCCACAACTTATTAAACATTGTTGTGAAGAATTATAGATATTTTACAGTGAGTTAAACAAATCCAAACACTGTGAGCGTATTTCCAAAAACATTCTCTCAGCTAGTAGTGGGTGGCTTGGGGGCCGTTTAAAACAACTTCTCAAAATGAGTAATGAGAATTAAAATTGTGTTTCCAGTGGCCGATAAATGGAGATATTATCATCTTTGTCAGTGACTGTCTGGATTCTGGATCCCTCTCTCTCTCAGGAAATATCCAACGGCTTGGCTGAATTTATGATTAAAAACAAGCTAAATATAGACTCAAGAGAAGTCTTTTGTTAATGTGAGAGCGGCCAAGTGTCACCGCCCACACCATTTGATCAAACAACATTCCAACTTCCAGTGAAGGCAGATGATTTTTTGGTAGGATCCTCTGACTGAACGCTGACTAATCCCTACGCCTGTGGACAGTTCATGCTTAGTTGCTCATCACAGACCTCGGTTTGAACCGGTCTGCTCTGGAACTGAGTTGACTGCCACTCCCTGTAATCTAGCACCTCTCTGTTTCACTTCCTTTATTCCTTTCTCTATCTAACTCTTTGGCTGTATTTACAGGAAAACCACTAGAGTGCAATGTAAAGGAACAGGCTGTATCCAGTCTTGGTTGCCCAAACAAGGAGAGTCTGCGGTAACTGGTTGTTTTTGTTCATTTTTAATATTCAACTGGTACCTTTTATTGACATATACCCTCACATTCTGTCTTTAACTTTCATCTTGGTCAGAAGAAAGAGAAAATAAACATACTGAAGAAGTAGCCGTTTCTTTCAGGCATAAATACTATTCAAAAAAAGCTCCACTCATAAACCTTTTGATAAAAATCACATTTTGTCCACCTTTTGTTATATTCTCATTCCTGTCATTTCATTGTATTCCTAACCGTATTCCTCTCACACCTCCTGCCTGTACCTTCCTCTCCCTCTCCCTGTGGTTACTGTCCTCCAGGCTTGAAGGCTGTTTGCCACAGTGTCTGTTGACATCAAAGCAATCGCTGTTTCTAAGGTTGATGAAAGACAGGAAGAGGGTGGGAGAGGACAAGCTAGCGTCCAATGCTGCACACTGCTGCCAATAAGGCAAAGATGGCCCGGACCACTACCTTGAATATTTATCTTTCTTTTCTCAAACAATTGGATAGCCTTAAAAGGGAAAAGGGAGCCAATAAAAAAAAAAAGCTGCCTGGTGAGAGATACACGAGCCAAACAAAAGGGACAGCAGCAAGATAAACGAGCAAAAATAGAAGGACCAGCAAACTAGCCGTGATAAACTGGTAACCTCTGCTGGAAAATGTTTATTTTCTCATTTATTAAGCATTCTAAAAAGGCCAGATAAAAAAAGACAACTCCCAAGTTTTTTCATTATAGAGAATGCAAAGTTGGCTTAATGTATTGGTTTGTTTGGACACTATATTGTGACCTTTGGTCACAATAAAGTTTCTGTGGGATCAGCCTCTAAAATCATATCTCAGTCTATTTCTAATCCTCCCAATCAACTGTGAAACATGTCCACTGTAAGTAAAGTAATCACATTGTTATTGAGTTTTAATATTAAAATGCATTTTTATCAATATAATGACTTATGAATTCCACTACACATGACTTCATATAATAAACACGTCGCTGAGTGTATTTGTAAGTATTAGATTAAGTATTAGATAAATCAGATTTTGACACAATAACAGCCTTTTAAAAAGCAAACTTTGCATTCAGTAGTGCAATACAATTACTAATGATGG